>NW_025249465.1:0-2244 GCF_018294505.1 Triticum aestivum | reverse complement strand
CTTATTTCCATTAACAGCTTATTTTGATTCTTCAAAGACTGTGCGGAAGATGGTAGATAAAACCCACTACACCAATGGCACCGAATTAACGTATAAGGAGAAAAATCATCTGATCACATTTTGTACTCTTCTTGAGAATTACAATAACTATTATCGAACTCCTCCAAATTATGGTGAATACGTGCCACTAGTGGATGTGTTGAACCACGGTAACTTCTCTGGAGATACCCTGGTAAGATTTTTTACTATTACGACATCTGTGCATCTTTTGCATACTTCTAAAACTAGTACATCGTTGCTAACTATGAAGTTATTATTATGTTTTTCAACAGAAACTCCCGATGGATTGTGTGCCTCATCTGATGTCTCTGAATGGTCGCCTCTCAGTTCTGAACATACTGCCAGGTAAATCTAGGGAGCTCACCTGTGCATATCGGATTTCTAAAACCGATGAACACATGATCAACAAAGAATGGAAGAAATGTATGGACATTCGCAAGGAGGTTCTTGGAAGTAACATTGAGCGAAAGGCGAGAATTGGAGACAGGCTAATCTCCATTCTCCATAATGGAGAGTCAGGGGCTATCTTGTTTTTTGCTATTTTACCTTAGAAAATGTAGTAGGTCTTAATCGAATGTAGTAGGTCCTATGAGGTACAATATGTTTATTATGTGGTAATGTGTTAGAGTTGATAATGAGGAGTACTTGTGATTACGACTAGTGAACAATTTGCTATGTGATGTCATTGATGAAAATGATGATCTTGAGGAGGTGTTATATGACAATGATGTATTATGATGATAAATTGTTAATGATATGATTATGATGATGATGATATTATTATATCATTGGGTGAAAGAACCACGGATTAGTTTCAAGTGGATGGACATCCACTTGAAACTAGTCCACGGTTCTTTCACCCCGTGATGTAATAACTCATTATGATGTAAAAACAATCTCTAAATTCCTGTTGTATGAAAACTTGTGTAAAGGTGTATGAATACAACGTGAAATAAAAAAGAAATAAAATACTAAATAATAGTAGTAGCGCGGGAAAGGAGAAGCGCTACTACTAATTACCAGTAGCGCGGTTCTGAAGAACCGCTACTACTAAGTCAATTTAGAAGTAGCGTGGATCTAGGCGCGCTATTGCTAAGGTTTAGCTGTAGCGCCTTATCAGTAGCACTCCTTCCCGCGCTACTGATAGGCCTAAAACCCGCGTTGCTGCTAGGCTTTTCCCTAGTAGTGTTATTTAACATGGCTTGCTGATCATCGAGCAAGTCAACCAAAGTCCATACTTTGTTCTCATACATGGATCATATCTCAGATTTTATGGACTCAAGCCATTTCGCGGGATCTGGGCTCATCATCGCTTCCTCATAGTTCGTAGGTGTTGGGGAACGTTGCATAAAATAAAAATTTCCTACGTTCACCAAGATCAATCTATGAGTTCATCTAGCAACGAGAGAGAGAGATGCATCTACATACCCTTGTAGATCGCGTGCGGAAGTGTTCAATAGAACGGGGTTGAGGGAGTCGTTCTCGTCGTGATCCAAATCACCGGAGATCCTAGCGCCGAACGGACGGCACCTCCGTGTTCAACACACGTACGGTCAGCGTGACGTCTCCTCTTTCTTGATCCAGCAAGGGGAAAGGAGAGGTTGATGAAGATCCAGCAGCACGACGGCGTGGTGGTGGATGCAGCAGGGATTCCAGCAGGGCTTCGCCAAGCGCTACTGGAGGAGGAAGAGGTGTCACGGGAGGGAGAGGGAGGCGCCAAGGCTTAGGGTGCGGCTGCCCTCCCTCCCCTCCACTATATATAGGGGCCAGGGGGGCGCATGCCCCTCTTGGGGATCCCATCTAGAGGGGGGGTGGCCCCCGAAGCAACGGCCCCCTTAGGGTTTCCAACCAGGGGGGCGCATGCCCCCTCGGGGGGGGGGGAACGGCCCCCTAGGGTTTCCAACCCTAGGCGCCTTGGGCCCTTGGGTGGGGCGCACCAGCCCACCAGGGTCTGGTTCCCATGTCACTTCAGCCCATGGGGCCCTCTGGGATAGGTGGCCCCACCCGGTGGACCCCCGGGACCCTTCCTGTGGTCCCGGTACAATACCGGTGACCCCCGAAACTTTCCCGATGGCCGAAACCTGACTTCCTATATATAATTCTTCACCTCCGGACGATTCCGAAACTCCTCATGACGTCCGAGATCTCATCCGGGACTCCGAACAACTTTCGGGTTACTGCATA
>NW_025249464.1:0-2244 GCF_018294505.1 Triticum aestivum | reverse complement strand
GGGTGGTTTACAGGATAAACCAACTTGATCACGAGCTTAACATAACAGTCAGGTGACAACCTGGTGATACTTTCGAGAAGATATTCGGAAAATCACGAACCACCGATATGTTACTAAGATCGAGAACAATCTTGCTTTTCAGGGCAAGATGATATGATCAAATGAGTGAGGACTTGACAAGATCCTAACTCATTGGTCGAGGAGTGCACCAGAAATAGGGACTAGGTAGCACAATCAATCTTAGGGTGACGATTCAATAATCAACACGCTAAGAATGAGGTTATCGTCCATTTAACTACCCAGCAACGAGGTTGCTAGGCGTACTGGTTTCACACATCACAATTCATTTGTCGGTATTCCGGTTGCATCAACACGAAGACCGAGGAATGACTAATGATGGCAAGAAGTATGACTGTACCAAGAGTTCATAGGATGGTGTGCAATTCCTATAACAATCCTGATATAAAGATGGTAATACTCCAAGGTAGAACAGAGCAAAAGCTGAATTGGCATTTTGATCTGCGGAGCACAACTTCTTTGACCCAATCCTGGATATGGAAGAGATACTGGAGTTTGTTTCTCCTAGTCATTCCGCGATAGAATGGCTTGACGGACCACAAAAGTAGTAGGCATCGATAAACGAACGCACGCATACTCTTGACTATCAATTGATAGACGAAGGTCAGTAGACAACTAAAGAGGGACAACTCAAAGGAACATATAACTTTCTGAGTTGTGGATGCATAGACTAGTATGTCGAACCAAGTTCAACATAATTCTTCCGGATAACCCATGCGGAAAGGTAGAGCTGGCAGAGTCACAATGTAGCATGGAGAACTCATCGACAGCACTCTTTTTGTCATCTTTTGGTTCAGAAGAACTCCTGCCAAGAATGGTTCATGGTAATTGGAAGAAGGATGTACCACGAACCTCGAGGACTATCGCAAAGGTTACTACTATCCTAAAGGGACTAGCAAACACTATCAACATGAAGTAAGTAGAGTGAATCTCGGGTTCAAGAACCCAGGAATAGAATACCTATTACTAAGTAGCATCACGGGATGCTTTCGAGAATGATGGCCAGAATCATCACACCGGGAACACAAATCATGGCTAAATTGCTAGGTGATCCCCTAAGACACCTAGGGTCATAATAATATCTCCAACATATATGTCAAGGTAACGAAGTACCTCAACTCACTGATTAGTGTGGTTAATCTGGCCCATGGGAACATTGGAACGGGAAGAAAAGATTTGCAATTGCATCAGACTACTTAGAAACCTGGGATGACTCGGACAGCATAACGGCTATAAATGCTCAGAAAAGATTTGAGACATTCACAAAAATGGTGGCATAACCACTCAGAAGTACAATATCAAGGTTTCGAGATCAACAATTAACATACGGAAGTAGTAGGAACTGAACTGAGACTTAAATTCAACAATCTTATAAGTCCACTGATTAGTAACACGTGATCCTGATAGAAAGAAGAGATAGCCTAGTTCTTAATCCCCGTAGAAGAGAAGATGATGACTCAGATCAGAAGGCCATGAGGTACAAGGAGTAAAAAGAGCCTTACGTTCCATCCCACAATCAATTCCCTTACATAACTAAAGAATTTCTAGACTCAACTTCGACCAGTTTGGCTTGGTAATCCTACAGGCAGTCAAGCTCTGATACCAACGCTGTCAGGACCCCGACTCAATGCCACATAGGTCTAGCATGTAACACCTCATATCACTTTGCGGCCTCATGCACGGTATTCCCACGGGTGTCGCCTTACCTTTGCCCGGGACCGTTTGCGCCTTTTGACACACGTATATGACAGTGTCGCTAGCACCCATATGATAAGGAGCCCGGGCTGACATGGCTAGTCGTAAATCCAAAGTGGCACAGACTTACAGGGACAGGCATCCATGACCCAACATCGAACGTGTCGGTCATCAGCGAGTGAATCCAGGCTGTAGCACTGGGCTAGCAGGACTCCGGTGAACCGGGCTGTAGCGGGCTAACAGGACTCTGGTATTCATCGCGTGACATTTCCCCGAAGGGACAGACACAGGAACGAAGAAGGACACATGCCGGCCAGCCTAAGTGTCCCGGAGCAGTAGCAAGCTACCATGGCTCGGTGGAAACACTAGGAGACATTTCCCGGTAAGAGAGGCTACCAAGGATAAACAACTAGGTTGTCAGATCCCACACATACCAAGCATTTCAATAACATACACACAATATGCTCGATA
>NW_025249463.1:0-2244 GCF_018294505.1 Triticum aestivum | reverse complement strand
GGCGAGATGGTGGTGCTGGTAGGCGATAGCTTCGACGGGATGAGCATCACGCTCGCAGCCGAGGAGTTCCGTGCCAAGGTCCCGGCCGCTGTGTTCGTCACCGCCTTCATGCCGAACTGCGCCAGCCCGCGACTCAAACTGGGAGCACTGGATTAGCTACTGGTGACCACTGGTCTCCATGTGTATGAGAAGGTGCAGTGGTACTGTATTGCTGCCCAGCTAAAGGTGTAGCTGATGAAGCACCTCATGTTCCTAGCCACGGCCACCATGAGCTTGTGAAGGTGCGGCAAGGGAGTAGCATGAAGATCGTGATTCATCTTTGTGCACATGAGGTGCTTGTTGAAATGCATGTGAGGGAGGAGGAAGAAAAGAGATGATGTTGACATGTGGGGTCGACATGTCATAATGATCAAAATAAACAACAATGATTTTCCTGCCACGACGGCACTGACAGGTGGGTCCCGCCTGTCAAAACGCTAACTCGTCTAAACAGCCATCAATCATTTTTGGTAGTTTTTAGGGATGAATTACGAAAAAATTGGTAGTTTTGAATCAAAATTTTGAAAGTTTTAGTTCAGTGGGACGCCAACCCCAACCAAAGTTTCAGATCGCGGGCTAAGGCATTTAGCGGCTGGCTCTGTGCCAACACTACAACCGCTATCGCCGGCTATAGCGGCCGCTAAGCCATTTCGTGGCTACAGTACTTGTGCATGTATATCACACATCTGTACTAATACATGTGCATATTTTTCTCAGAAAACAGCATATTTTCAATAGAAAACAGAGGATTCTCAATATAAATTAGAACATAACAAGTACAGAAGAGATCTGCAGCAGTTCAACAGATAAATAGAAACATAAATTCAAGACCGCATCAAGCATAACATCAGCAGTTCGGCACTTAAGTTCAGTAACAACAACAGCATGTCCATAGTCCATTACATGTATCACAAAATCTTCAGAATTCATTTGTCGAAAGCACACATGAAAGGACAGAATAATGAGCGCCAAAATGAAGTTCATAGAGAAACCGACAAGCTCACATGTCAGAACCAGAACTCATGTCGGTGTCCTTGTCATCATCACTTTCTGAAGCAGAGGAAGCAGAGAGAAGATCTTATTGAGGAGTAACAGGGATCATCATCTTCTTCTTCTTAACATACACATCCCTCTTCCTTTTAAGTAGATTAATAGCAGATGTTCCTGGTCCAGCATGCGAGCTTGCATATGGAATTTCTTGATCTTGATCTTCACCTTGTTCTTCATCACCATTTGGCACTACACCAGTGATCCATTCATCCTCATCATCTTATAAAACATCTACCACCTACTTCTCAATGGGGTCCTCGCGTTTGTTTAGTTTCTTGTCCTTCAGTTTGGAGATGAAAACAATGTCACTCATCTTGTCATGCAGCATCCTGCTGCGTCTCTTCGTGTGAACCTACAAAATGAACAAATCAATATCTCAAAGGCTGCAACAAGCATAACATCACCAGATAAATAGAAGAAGTATAATCAAGATCACTAGTTCTGCACTTAAGTTCATAGAGAAATTGACAGCATCACAAAGTCTTCAAAATGGATTGAACAATGCATTTAAGTGGAAATTGTTGGAAATATGCCCTAGAGGCAATAATAAAAGATTATTATTATATTTCCTTGTTCATGATAATTGTCTATTATTCATGCTATAATTGTGTTATCCGGAAATCGTAATACATGTGTGAATACATAGACCACAACATGTCCCTAGTGAGCCTCTAGTTGACTAGCTCGTTGATCAACTGATAGTCATGGTTTCCTGACTATGGACATTGGATGTCGTTGATAACGGGATCACATCACTAGGAGAATGATGTGATGGACAAGACCCAATCCTAAGCATAGCACAAGATCGTGTAGTTCGTTTGCTAGAGCTTTTCCAATGTCAAGTATCTTTTCCTTAGACCATGAGATCGTGTAACTCCTGGATACCGTAGGAGTGCTTTGTGTGTATCAAACGTCGCAACGTAACTGGGTGACTATAAAGGTATACTACGGGTATCTCCGAAAGTGTCTGTTGGGTTGACACGGATCGAGACTGGGATTTGTCACTCCGTATGGCGGAGAGGTATCTCTGGGCCCACTCGGTAATGCATCATCATAATGAGCTCAAAGTGACCAAGTGTTCGGTCACGGGATCTTGCATTACGGTACGAGTAAAGTGACTTGCCGGTAACGAGATTGAACGAGGTTTTGGGATAC
>NW_025249462.1:0-2244 GCF_018294505.1 Triticum aestivum | reverse complement strand
CCATAAAAGTCGTTTAGTGGATCCCACAAAACAGATTACAATTGGGTCTGGGCCGCTCCAATGCAATGGCGCATGCTCCGGCAGCCTCGACCTACCGCTGCTCCTGCGTGCCTGCACGTGGCCGAGCGGCTGCTGTGCCGCCCGCGCGTGCTAGCTAGCTAGTGCGTTGCTGCTGCGCCGGTGGCCAGAGGCGAGCGTGTACGGTAGCGAGCGGGCAACGGCGGTAGGCGGCGCCGGTGTGCGGCAGCTCGCGTGCGGCAGCGGCGGCGGCGAGATTTGGCCGGAATCGAGCTCAGAAGACTGTGGCGCTGGCCGCGAGGGAAGCGGTTGGGGCTAAAATTTCTCTCCCGCTAAGAATAGAGTATACTGTAAAAGAAGGGTGAAATCCCATAGATACGGAGGAATAGAGCTTGCGGATGCGGGATCCCATAAATTCTTTTACGGGACGGTTGAATTTAAAGTATCTGTTTGGACCGGGTTTATGAGATGGATCCCGCAAACCGATGGTTATTATAGCGAACGGCCCCGTTTGCGGGATTTGCTAGAGATGCTCTCAGTTGCTAATTTGGTACTGGGACATGTTTTCCCAGCAATCATTTATTTGGTACCGCTCAACAATATTGCACCAAGCGTCACGTGAACAGATTGGAACCAGAGAACCTTTATTTTAGATGACACCATTATCACCACCGCAACACAAGACCTACTACACAGGGTGAGAGAGGAGGATCCCTTCCACTCCGCCTCATTGCCCCCAAGCGATGGTCTGAGGCGGAGGGTACTCCCTCCGTCAGGTGAAAAGTGTATATATAGAAAATTTAGGACAAATTAGGGAGTGAAGTAAAAGATGCATTGAAAAGGTGCAAGCCACCATCTCTCTTCTCTTTAATTACCCGACCCTCAATAAGCTAAGTGCACCTAAAAATTAAGGAGACCATGCGTAGAATGTTATTGGTCTTGATTACCGTTTGATGGGAGAGAAACATTTTTTTCTACTTTAAAGTGCATTGAGAAGATAGAAGTACACTCTTTTCTGGACAAATTTTAAAGCCAACGTACATTTTCATGTAACGGAGGGAGTAAAGGAGATTTCTTGCGGGTTAGACAGACATTTCCGTTACAATCTTTTTACGTTGATTTTTTTAAAGGGCGTTGATGACATCGGGTCTCGCCCTGTGGGTGTCATTTGCGGTGCTCTTGATTTTTATGGTCAAAAGGAGACCTATCTATTTCCTCTTCTCTTCCATGCCAAATGGGAGGTAGTACATCTCCTGCTCGGCGCCGACAGATTCCTTCTCAGGCATGCCTGTCGGTGGGCAGTGCAATGGTCGAGGTCTCGGCGAACCAAGTGGCGCAGTCCCTGTAGTCGACCAGAT
Organism: Triticum aestivum; assembly: GCF_018294505.1. Taxonomy (NCBI): domain Eukaryota; kingdom Viridiplantae; phylum Streptophyta; class Magnoliopsida; order Poales; family Poaceae; genus Triticum; species Triticum aestivum. Next base: position 868 of record NW_025249462.1, on the reverse strand, counting down.
AATTGCAGCTGCGTGGAATGTGTTTTGGAATTGAGTGTGTTAGGATTTCTTTGTTCAGATTCCTCTTCATAAAAGTCAAGGAGTAGATTGTAATTTGTGTCTTTTTTGGGTCATGTTATAATCTGTATTGTACCACCACTTGATATTTAATGCAGACTCTAGGTCCCTCTTCTTGTTCCAACAAAAAAAAACAAAGGAAAAGACATGAGTCGAGTTGATCTATTCTAGGTCCCTCTTCCTATAATGCCCTCCAAGCAGATATATTGGTAGTCGTGCAACGAGCAGTACTAACTATACCGCCGATTCAGTTTCATCCGTATAGATCATCATGCATCGTTGGATCTCAGTGAATGCACGACCTGTATTCATTACAGGGTACCATAAAAGAAGTAAAAAAAAATCATTTTAAGGGAAGAACGAAAGAATACTTTGATTTTGATAATGATGCAGAAGTGGTGTGATGGAGCTAGCAGAATGCAACACTACTACACGGTTCTTTTTGCCCAGGAGAGCGATGTGCTGTTGAGTTTTTTTTTCTTTTTTGGTCGAAAAACCTCAACCTCCCGGGGAGCAAGTGATGTGAAGAGCGGAGGCGGCCAAAGGGACCAGTCAACATTTTGCTCGCTCTAGAGTTTTCTTGGCAAAACCGGGACGTCGTGGTGGTGGTGGTACGTACGCTACTCCATCCGGGGGTCTCCGGTTGGATGCATGGCAACGTCTTCTCTTTCTGGACACACCATATGTAAGCGATCACGACGGGACTGAAGTGACGTGTACTCAGAATCCATTCAGAATTGACTTATGCTGTCTGCGGATGAGAAATCGGAAAGGGACTCTGCCATTCTGTGTGGTGCGGTTACTGTTTTTT
>NW_025249461.1:0-2244 GCF_018294505.1 Triticum aestivum | reverse complement strand
TAAATCCTATTGCAACAATCTCATGTTGCAGCAAGGCCAACCACTTCTCCATGAGGAATTCTGTAAGCTTAATCTTCACATTGCTCCTCACGGATTCCTTTCTACCTTGGTGGCGAAACCTACTCTTGTGGATCATATCATAGAAGCCCAGAAGCATGATACGGGGATTACCCGGATCAAGAGAAACATTGCCAAAGGTGTTGCTGGTAGTTTCTCTGTTGATGATCGAGGTGTTGTTCTCTTTGGGAACCGCCTGGTGGTCCCCAAGAAGCAACATCTTCGGCAGTTGATTCTTAAGGAGGCGCATGAATCTCCTCTCACGATTCATCCCGGTAGCACTAAGATGTATCAGGACCTACGCCAGAGGTTCTGGTGGACTAGGATGAAGAGAGAAATCGCCGACTTTGTTGCTAATTGTGACACATGTCGTCGTGTTAAGGCAGAGCATCAAAGGCCTGCTGGCACCCTTCAGCCTTTAGCTATTCTTGAATGGAAATTGGATAAAGTTGGTATGGACTTCATCACCGGCTTTCCCAAGACCAAGAGAGGGAATAACGCTATCTTCGTAGTCGTTGATCGTCTTTCCAAAGTGGCTCACTTCCTTCCTGTTCGAGAGAGTATCACTGCTAGTCAGCTTGCTGACTTATACATTTCTCGAATAGTGTCACTTCATGGTGTTCCACTAGAGATCAATTCAGACCGTGGCAGTCTTTTCACTTCTCATTTCTGGGAGAGTTTCCAAACTGCCATGGGAACCCATCTTTCCTTCAGTACCGCTTTCCACCCTCAGTCGAGTGGTCAGGTGGAACGGGTCAACCAAATTCTCGAAGACATGCTTAGAGCTTGCGTTATCTCATTCGGTATGGATTGGGAGAAATGTCTTCCTTTTGCCGAGTTTGCTTATAACAATAGCTATCAATCTAGCCTCAAGAAAGCTCCTTTTGAGGTTCTCTATGGACGAAGATGTCGAACACCTTTGAACTAGTCAGAAACTGGTGAAAGACAATTCTTTGGACCGGACATGATCCAGGAGGCAGAAGAGCAAGTTCGCATCATTCGTGAGAACTTGAAAACAGCCCAGTCTCGTCAAAAGAGTCAGTATGATCGTCATCATAAGGATATGACTTATGAAGTTGGCGAAAAAGCTTACCTTCGGGTTACTCCCTTGAAGGGTACCCATCGTTTCGGTATCAAGGGCAAGTTGGCTCCTCGTTACATTGGTCCCTTTCGCATTCCCGCTAAACGAGGAGAGGTTCCCTACCAGTTGGAACTACCCCCACATCTTTCTCGAGTTCATGATGTCTTCCACGTCTCTCAACTCAGGCGTTGCTTCTCGGATCCCATCCGTGGAGTGGACCACGAAACGCTTGATCTCCAAGATAACCTCACATAACGAGAGTACCCGGTTCGCATTCTTGATCAAGCAGAGCGTGTCACCCGACGTCAGAACATCAAGTTTCTCAAGGTTCAGTTGTCTCATCATTCCGAGAGAGAAGCTACTTGGGAGCGAGAAGATCGTCTTCGACTGGAGTACCCCGCCTTCTTTCCGTCAACCCCTGAATCTCGGGACGAGATTCTTTCAAGTGGGGGCGAGTTGTCACATCCCTAGTTCTGGTATGACCTAGACTAGCTAGTCATTTGTGCATCATGTTAAATTCCATTTAAATTTGAAATGGGGATTTGTGAAACCCTCAGAATCATCTCTGAAAATGACCCAAATAAAAATTGTTCCAAAAAGGTCCAAGGAAATGTTCATGTTGCTCTCTGAAAATATTGGTCAGAGGTAAAATTCAAACAAATATTTTAGGAGCTCACGGATATTTAATTTTGGCCATTTGGATTAATACGATAATTATTTGCTTTGGATATATATTGTTATATATATATAATATGGTCCAAAAACTATGCCATTTATTAAGGAGCTCTGGAATAATATAGTTAGCTCCTGCAAAAATTGGCATAAGGTAATAAAATGATTTAGTATTTTAATTAAATCAAAACATATGTCAGAAAAATAGAAAAAGAAATAAAAGAGGGAGACTTACCTGCGGCCCAGCTCCTGTGCGGCCTGGCCGGCACAGCTGGCCAGCCCGGCCCAGCCGCCTCCTCCTCTGTCGTCTTCTCCCCCTCGCCCAAGCAGGTGCGTGCCCGCGCCACAGCCGGCCGCGGCCACGCGTCCGGCCACCTCCTGCTTCGTCCTCCTCGTCGCCCCGGACGCACTGGAACGACGCCACGCGCCGCCCC
>NW_025249460.1:0-2244 GCF_018294505.1 Triticum aestivum | reverse complement strand
GCGTTCTAATCATCATTTTGATGAGTGTCTACCAGAATATCATTGACATTTCATTCTACTACTAGTTCATGGTCAGGAGAAGCTTTCATTTTTACGAAGCGTCTCCGACGAGCTAATTTGCCCACTGTGCAAGGAAGTTTGATGGTGCTAGGTCGCTTCTACAGTTTCCCTAATGCCACTCATCCCAAATATGTGCTTCCTGAAATGGCAGTAAGATTGGGTATTTTGGCGAGGGCATGGAGACTCTCATGGCATGATAGTGTACATGCTAGCTACCAAATAGTATGAACGAAGAATGGATAGGTCGAAAGTGAACCTTGCTACCAAATAGTATGACTAAGAATGAATAGGTCGGAAGTGAACCTTGCAATAGGTTTATGGTTGTATACCAAGAATATGAGACTATGAGTGGGCAGATGTCATAAATTACCTCCAACTATAAATAAGATTGAATGATTTAACATGGGTTGGTTCATGAAATAAATCAACTCCAAGAGCAGGTATAGCCCACAAGATGGCCCATGGAAGTTATTTCATCATGTGCATTATGCTGAGCTGGGAATCTGCAAATCAGTACCAAAAGCATGGCTTTACTTAGCGTCATGCCCGGATTTGATTGGGTGTTGTGAAATTCCACTCTCTGTTAGGCACGTCGTCCGGGTTGGAAGCGTACAAAACATAGCTAAATGGTAGCATGAATTTGCAATGCAACTAAGTTGGTAGCGGAAAATAAAATAGAGATATGGTGTTTAACATGGTGGAACAAAAACCTTACATTGTACAAACAACAAATACTAATTATTTTTTGCTAACATTGGTCGTTGTTTAATTGCAAACTTCAAAAAGGGATTTTTTGCAAATTTTCGTTGTTAGATCACGAGATCTTATGGGATTCACCTCTAGCCTACCCCAACTTGTTTGTGACTAAAGGCTTTGTTGTTGTTGTTATCGTTGTTGTTTCATAGCTTGCAACCAATTCTAAGGGGTCCCAATATTAACAGAGGAGAGATGGTATATATCACACTTAGTGCTATCAGATGTGTCTGAGCAATAAGTATGACAACATCCCTTGTGTATCAAGCAGATTGTAGGGTCATGAAACCTCGGCTTAAAACCAGCTAGGAGTATAGCAACAATAAACCTCGGCTTAATAACTATGGCAAGTAGCTTGCCATTAGTTCGATGTATTGGTGTTGGTGCCTTTTACTTACTGTCCTACGTGTAAACAGAGGCCAGTTGCATCTTTTTTCACCTTGATGGTCTCTTTATTTCATTCTTCACGAGTCACCGGTTGTTCTAACTTACAAGAGAAACAACATGAACAAGAGGAAAATACACTGGCACTCTTGCGGTACTTTAGAATTTTGGGGATGCAAAGGAACGCAAGCGTTCTTTTTATTTTCTTGGGTGCAGGCAACAAAGAGTGGTTAAACATGTAAACATGGTCACTGATGGCCGCAAGAAAATATACATGTGTGTATTGTTGAACTAACAATGAAAAAAAAGACCAAACTAATTGTTACTCCCTCGTCGGATCTCAAAATCAGGGCAATCCTGCTGATTTGATGAGATAACCACTCGCCTTATTTTTGGAGAAAATAGCGATAAAGCTTGAAGCGTTGTTTTAGGAACCAGAGGGAGTAGCAGAAAAAGTGGATCAAACAACCTTGTGGTCGCATGCTTGTCTTAACTGGTCCTAGTTTATTTTCCGATGCCACTCATTCCAAATCAGCATTGTGCCCAATGGAGGATGGCTAATTGGCACGATTAGCGGTCCAAGACTATCAATAAAGTATAAGTAGAACTAAATTGTTGAAAGAGATATGAAGTGCGACCGCGGTCAAAGAAATACTTAGTTGTTTCAGAATTCATTCTGTGCTAGCATGATTCTTTTTGACACCTTATGTTGACATATATCGAAGAGGAGAAGGTTCAAGAGAGAATTTATAACCTCGTTCATAAAGGGGCAATGAAGATAATTTCATATGGAACGATTTCGTTATGTGGTACGTATGTGGGCTTGAAGTACAAATATGAGCTCGTGCCTCACTTATTTTTTGTACCCCTTGAGGGTTCTGAATGAGTATGGGTACATCAGATATTCTCTTTTACTCGAGAGATGATTATCGTGTCTTCCATTCTACATGCCCTTTGTGTAGTCTTCTTCTTTTAGTTTAGACGCACTAGCTAACTGCATATGCGTTGCAATAGGGGCATACATATTTTAGTGGTTCAACAGCAGTC
>NW_025249459.1:0-2244 GCF_018294505.1 Triticum aestivum | reverse complement strand
GGTCCACCACCTCATCAACCAAGACACGAGCATAGCCCACTGGAATCGGGTTGCAATGGAAGGTTGCCTCAGGGGGATTTGTGAAAGCACAGCCGTCCGCCACCTTCATGGATATGTTCTTCATTTTGACGTGTAGCTCGCAGTTAGTGTTCTCCGTGATGTCATCCACGGGGTATCTACCCAACATTGCGTCGTCCGGGGCGGCCGAACCCACGCTGCTTCTCGGCATGGATGGGCCGGTGCTATCCAATGCTGGATCATCCGCTAGCTGCTGCAGCTGCTGAGACCCCCTTTGATGGGTAACTGAGTCGATCTGCTCCTGCTGCCGCTGGAATTTGACTGCCAATTCCGCTTGACTTGCTTCTAGGCCTTGAAGGCGTTCATAGTCCCGCTTCCTCTGCTCCTCTTCCATCTTCCTCTTCTTCTCCTCTGCAATCTTCTTTCTCACACGGGTTCTGTAGTCGGTGTTCCAGTCTGAAAACCCCTCATACCACGGAATAGCGCCCATGCTCGTGTTCTTCCCGGGTGTTCAGGATTTCCCAGGGCACGCGTAAGCTCGTCGTTCTCTCTGTTGGGCTGGAACACCCCCATTCGTGCCTCTTCTATTGCAACAAGTATCGCATCGTCGGCTCCCTTCAGACTTGCCCTCGTCGAAACATTGCCTGTCTCCAGGTCCAACTCCCCCCCATGCGCATAGAACCAAGTCCTGACCCTGTGGGGCCAGCTCTTAGTAGCCGGAGTGACACCTGCATCCTCCATCTCTTTCTCAAACTTATCCCACTTAGGCATTGCCACCGCATAGCCACCTGGCCCCAGCTTATGGAACTTATCCTTTTTTCGGCATTCTTCTTGTTTATTCTCGACCGTTCCTTAGTTAATTCCGAATCCTTGAATTTCACGAAATCGTCCCAATGATCACGTTGGTTCTCTAGTGTTCCCTTGAATACTGGAGTCTTCCTTCCTCCCTTGACATACTTCTTCCATTCACGATTCTTGTGGTTCTTGAATGCAATCGCCATCATCCTAAGAGCAGCCTCCTTGACTTTCTGCACATCTACTTTTGTGAAATGATCTGGTAGGGTGAAATGTTCCATGAGAGTATGCCAAAGCAGATCTTTTTGATTCTTGTCGACAAAAGTAACATCTGGACGTGGCTTTGCTGGCTCTCTCCATTCTTGAAGTTTGATCGGGAGTTGGTCCTTCACAAGAACTCCGCACTGACGAACGAACTTGTCCGAAATCTTCTTAGGCGCTAATGGTTTGCTAGTAGGGCTGCATGCCTCGATATTGTACTTTACGCCTGGCTTCAACTTTTTGTTCGGGCCTCGTTTCGTCATTTTGCCTAAAGATTTGCTCGATCCGGATGGCTGAAAGAACAAAGATCGATTCGTTAATATATCTTCAAGTCATTTAAAACATGGGATGATCACCAGATGCCTGCTTATATAAATATATATACCTCGTCGGTCTTTGTTGTTTCAGGATCAACATGTTCTTCGTCATCGTCATAATCGTAGTTCATGACTTCATCAATTTCGTCGTCGCGATCGAATATCATATCACCCTCTCCGGTGTTGTTTAGAAATTCGGAGCCGTCATAATCTTCTTCATTCTGATTATCATCTGGCCCGCGTATCATATCAAACATGGTCTGTTCTCCCTCTCTGTCGGTATTGTCTTCCATAACTTTTGTTTAACTAATCCAAAAGAAATATAAAACAATTTAGTATTCAAATTACATCGTCTCGAATAATAGATATCATCTCGAATACATCGTCTAGAATAATAGATATAATCTCAAATACATCGTCTTGAATAATATATAATATTGAATAGTACATCACTGGCTATTAGCTAATAAAGATCGAATACTACAGAAGAATCTAGGACACTCGCGGTTCCTCCGGCGCGGGCGGTGGACACCCAAAGAGAAGGAACCCTCACAGGATCATAGCTGAAGTGAGATCCCCGAAGATACTGCCACGTATTGGAGAACCTGCCGCCCTCTAACGCAACCATGTAGCGATGGACGTGCTCGTCCTCCTCCCTGACACGGCGACGTACCACCTCTGGCGGGGCCGGGTCCCTCCGCACCGAAACTGGCCCACACGAACGCCACCAAACGAGATCAGGGTCGACGACGGGACCCGCGGCCGGGTTCCTCATCAAGCGGTGCGCCCCTCCAAGCAGCACCTCCCAGTGCCAGCCCGGCGGAGCCCAGTCCCGGACATGGGTCGGCTGGAC
>NW_025249458.1:0-2244 GCF_018294505.1 Triticum aestivum | reverse complement strand
AGCTATCCATTTAAGTGAATTGCACTTTCAATACCTACATGGGTTAGTCCCACAAGGAACAAACAAGGATATCCATAGACATAGAGTGATGCACACACAAGATGATGTCCATGAAAACTTTTAGGTTACCTTGTCCCTTGTCTTACCAACAAGAGCGTTTGTGACTCCTTGAACTAGTGCAAGATGTGGAAGTTGATTGCACTTGTTCTTGCCAAGATGATAAGAGTGAAGTATGTTGGCGGAGTCACCCTCAAGAACTCTCTAGTTCTTCTTCTTTTGGATCCACACCATCTTGATGGGAATCTTTGGAGTTGTAGTCGTACTTGATGAAGTGGAACTTGAAGTGGTCTTGGGAATCCACTTGACTAAGGTCTTAGGAGCTTCTTCAAATGCATCAATTTCCTCTTGAAGCTTGTCCTTGCCTTTTTGCTTGTAGTCTTGTGGTGGAAGATCATCTTGAGCTTGTGTCCCCTTGAAGGAAGTATCATACTTCTCTTGTTGAGGAACAAACTTTGTCTTGGGGTATTGATCTTCTTCCCACTCAACTCCATTGGCATTGAACTTTCGTTCAAAACCAACACCTTGATTCTTCCGGTGCCTTCCTTGCTTGCGCACAATTTACTCGAATTGCTTACTCCCGGCAAGGCTTTTGTACACTCCTTTCTCTATAATTCCCTTCAATAAGCTATTTTCTTGCTCAAGTGTAACTTGGCTAAGAGAATCATTAGTGGAATCAAGAGAACTACTAGAAGTAACAATATTGGATTTAGCATGATCATTGTTACTACTAGAGGAAGAATCTTTCTCGTTCTTGTTACTAGACTTGACTTGAGGCATGTAAGTGGATAAGAGTAAACGCTTGGCAATGTAAGAAGAACTTTTCTTGCGGAGATCATCATTGATTGCCCTTAAAAACTCATGCTCTTGCTCAAGATTGAGCTTTTCAAAGCGTAACTTCTCATGAGCTCTTAAAAGTTCTCGATGATCTTCGAAGATAGTTTCATGAGCTAACTTAAGAGTGTTTAGTTCTTTCGTTAGAGCCTCAATCTTCTCCTTATCATTGTCATTCGTTTTATCTTGATTAACATGATTAATTGATGTTTCATCATAGTATTCATCACTAGAGTTGTCAACAAGTAAATCATCATCACCTAACAAGTCATCTTCATCACTATTAAAATCAACATACTCGGAGTGTGTTACCTTAGGACCTTTGGCCATGAAGCATCTTCCAATTCCTTCATTTGGTGAGTCAAATATATCGTAGGAGTTGGTTGACACAAGTGCTAGACCGGCAACACCTTCATCTTGAGTATATTCGGAATCGGAGTGATAACTTCTCTCGGAGTGGTTGTCGGAGTCAGAGCCGGATACCCATTCACCAACATGAGCTTGATGTCTTCGTTTTGTGTAGCTCCTTGATGATTTTTCCTTCCTTTCCGAATCCTTGCTTCTCCGTGAGTGTCTTCGTTCATAACGATCATCTCTACTCCTTCTCTTTCTTGGTGGTGATTCTTCTGTTTTGCTTCTTATTTTTGGAGAGTCTTCTCTTCTCTTGTAGGGAGTCGTACACTCATTGGAAGAGTGTCCGGGTCTTCCACAATTGTAGTAGTTTCGCTCTTGACTAGAAGATCTTTTGTCATTGTAGGACCTTGACTTGGAGCTTCTATCTTTGCTTCTACTCTTGTAGAACTTGTTGAAGTTCTTCACCATTAAGCTCAATTCTTCATTGAAGTTTTGTTTCTCACTTGATGATGTAGGGGCTTCACATGAGGCTTTGTAGGCACCACTTGATTTGTTGTGAAGTTCCTCTTTATCCTTAAGTGACATTTCATGAGCAACAATTCTTCCAATTACCTCTGTTGGCTTGAGACCTTTGTAATTGGGCATCATTTGGATCAATATGCACACGGTATCATATTTTCCATCCAAGGCTCTTAGAATCTTCTTGATGATGAATCTATCGGTCATCTCTTCACTTCCTAAGCCGGCAATCTCATTTGTGATGAGAGCAAGCCTAGAGTACATTTCAGCGACACCTTCACCATCCTTCATTTTGAACTTGTCGAGTTGACTTTGAAGCACATCCAATTTGGATTCCTTGACGGAGTCGGTACCTTCGTGCATATCAATCAAAGTGTCCCAAATTTCCTTTGCATTCTCAAGACGGCTGATTTTGTTGAATTCTTCGGGGCACAATCCGTTGAAGAGAATATCACAAGCTTGAGCATTGTATTGCAACAT
>NW_025249457.1:0-2244 GCF_018294505.1 Triticum aestivum | reverse complement strand
TATATCCCTGACCACTGCATCTATGTGATGCATACAACCATTTTATTAATTATTCACGAAGATCTTATAAAATAATACATCAGTGGCCACTATCTGGGCAACACATGCCGCTACTCATATTCCTTTGATGAAGGGGTGCCAAATATGTGAGCCGAATATCAAACAGACATCGCACCAAAGCCTAACATCTAAAGCCAGATGCCTCAGTCCAGCCACATATCGGGACTGTGTCATTGTGTCACAGACAGGTCCGGCGCACTCTCAGAAGCCGCCACCGCCGTCTTCCACCGATCAATCTCCAGAACAGGTACTGACGCACCGACCTTGCCAGGCCTGTCGTCGACGGCACCATGGCGCCAGACAGCGCTACCATCCTACCCGTATCCATCTGCCTGCGCCTGTCGCCGAAACTCCGCAGCACCATGCCGCCGGGATCCGCTGTCGGCCTTGCAGTAGATGGAATGCCGCTCCTCCTATAGTCCTCTTCATACAGCACTTGCTCCAAGACAATGCCCCAGGAGGGAAAACGACACCAACGGCGCCTTCATCGTCCAATCCGGGAGACCCAGATCTAGGGTTTTCCACAAAGCATCCCGAGCCTGATAACGCAAACTGCAACGACCATGCCTCAACAAAGGAAACAACATCGGAGATGCCGCCATCGACCGAAGTCGGCGCGATTTTCATCGACAGTCGCACCACTAGGCAGTGCGCCGCCGGCGTCACTGGTTCTTTCAACCTAGGCAAACTCCAAAGTCGATGCCCTCAAGAGGGACTACGACGCAAAAGCATCGTCATTGCTCGATCCCAATGAGACATAGGGTTTCCCTCAGAGTTGTCTGCAGTGACAATGATCCAGACCAGGTTTGAATCCCGGCGTGCTTCGAAGACCCATCAAGATCCGCCCAATTGCCGACGTGCCACAGCTGCCACCGCGCCATCCGTAACCCAGTTACCATGGGCAGTCACCGGATCTCACGAACGCGTCCAGCCACCAGCCGCGGTCAGATCTGGCCGAGACCAGCGACCCCACCAGCGTTCCAGCGCCGCCGCAGCCCTCGTCGCCAACCGCCTTGATCTGATAGAGACGCCGCCGAATAGCAGCCCTGCCCCCCCAACGCGCCAGCACGCCCCACCATGTGATCCGCCCAGCCGCCACCGCAACGTCGCACCGCCGTGCCCGCAGCACGGCCGGCCGAGTTGGCGCCGCGTTCCTCACCAGCACGCTGCGTCCCGCGCTGCAGAGAGAACCAGTGAAGGAGGGAGGATGGCTTCGCCGCCACCGGCGCCAGCCGGGCGCCCTCCAGCAGCGGCGAGAAGGAAGGGCGACGGGGAAGAGGCGCAGCGGGTGGCAGCTGGGGTTTCGCCCTGCCGCCCGCAAGAGCAGCTCAGGCTAAGCGGTATGGTTAACACTTGGATTCACCATAAGACGGCAAGTAATTTCAAATTGGTTTATGAACTATATAGGATTGTGTTGTCACTCAAAAAAAAACCTGGATTCAGCATGAACGGGCCGGCCGGATCGGAGCCGAGCATCTTGCCGTGTGTCTTCGGACCACGTAATCTCATACCTACCTCGTAAGGTGATATACACTACTTCTAACAACCGTCCATATCAGTTTAGGTGCACCTTAAAATCATCAGTTGGATACTGTTCGAGTAGATATGGACAACATCGAAATATGGTTAAATAGTTCTGTAACCATATTTTATATTTCCTTTCGTATCAAACTACCCTTTAAGTTTGTTTGAGACTAGGTTGTTAAAGAAGTTGAGCACAACGTACTTAGTCTCAGACTAGGCTTTCTAAACATTCATTTGATTGGACATTATTGGACCTGGTGTATGTGTGTGCGTTGCTTGATTGGTGCTCTTCGCCGGCGCTATTCGTCACGGTGTCTGCCGGCCGGCGGTATGCACACAGATGACGAGGGCCAGGACACTGCTGTAAATAACTCGGGTACGGTGCAGACCACAGAGCGTATGATTTTCTGCCGCACGAAACGGAGCGCCGGCCGATCCATCCATATATATGTGTGTGCGCGCGCGATCTTCTGCGGATTAGATTTTCCCTACTCAACCATCGCGCCCAGGGTCGGGGACATGAGGAGACCAACCCAAGCGCATCTCGCCGGCACTGCCGCGCTCTTCCTGCTACTGGCGGCCACCATGCCGGCAACGACAGTTGCCGTGGTGTCCTCTGAGGCCGATGCCCTTCTAGCATGGAAGGCCAGCCTCGTCAAC
>NW_025249456.1:0-2244 GCF_018294505.1 Triticum aestivum | reverse complement strand
ACGAGTACACGGAGGGCCTTTTATATCCAAGCTACACACACCAGACAAGCTACCACACGCAAGCACACACGCACCGACTTGGCTTGCCGCTGCATTCGGCCACCACTAACAACACTACTCACACGAGCTAACTAATTCCGCCATGCATGCAACTAAATGCAGCTCACGCAACGCCCACCCCACGCTCCTCAACTCCCGCGCCCGCCGCGCACGCACGTCAACGGGACACGACTCGTTTCAGTGCCCAGCGCGGCTACACCTCGCGCGTTCGGCTAACCAACTCACACAAGCACACGACCCCGTCGCGGACCCGACGTGCCCGACACGCTTGGCGCGTGCCCATACACGCGCCCGACATGCCCGACCCGTCGCCGCGGCTTATTCCGGCCAACACTCACCCCCTAAGCCGCGGCTTAGAGAAGGCCGACGTCCTCGACGCCACCGTCCGCCAGCAGCGCATGCTCCGTCACTCTGTCGTCGTCATCGTTGTAGCCGCCACCGCCCTGACGATCCGAGGCGATGGTGGTGGCGCGACGGACTCCATATGACGTGGGTGTCGGCGGCGCAAGGTGTGGACGCCGTTAGTGGCGCGATGCTGCTAGCGGCCGGTGCGTGTCTTCATCATCGTCGAGCTGCCTCACGAGCAATGGAGAGAGGTGGGCTGCCCGGTGAGTTGCGGCACCGCGGCAAGGTGGCGATGGCCATGGAGCGGAGGCCATTGCCCCGAGGAGTTCCATGTCCGAGTCGTCGACAAGGTGCGTCATTGTCGACAACATGGAGGCGAATCATCGGCGAGTTGCGTCACCGGCGACAAACATGGAGGGGAGTCACCGGCGAGTTGCGGCACCGGTGACGACCATGGAGGCAAGTCACCGACGAGTTGCGGCAACGGTGGCAAACATGCGGCAGGGAGCATGCCACGGCAGCACGCTCGTGGTGAAGGCACGGGAGGTGTGGCTCTCATTGAAACTAGCGGCGTCGGGGACAATAGGCGTGACAAGATGGCATTGGCGGCCGTCTCCGTGTTGCACCGACGACATCGGCGATCATGGGCTTCAAGAGAGGAGTAAGAGACAACAAGGTTAAGGGGGTGATTGATAGAGTTAACCTTGTTGTATATGTGGTTAGTTTTGGTTAGTGGGTTGGTCATATGGCCGTGCATGCATTGAGTCGGTTGAGTAGTGGCCGGCCGGCCGAGTCCTCCGCGGGATGGAGTGATTCCAGGGAGAGCTGAACGTGGAAAAGTAGGTTGTTACCTGCATGTGATTTGTTAGCTAGCTTCGTGTGATGAATCAAGTTAGTTAGTGCATGGAGTGGTTAGTGGAGTAATGGGTCAAGTAGTGGCGTGAGTTTTGCATGGCACCGTGCCAGCCTCTCTGTATATATATATAAGTTGCATTGTGTAATGGGAAAAAGAAGCCGTGAGGGGGCTGAGCAGAAAAGAATGTAGTCCATGTGTGTCTCACCTGGAGTAAAAAGCAAAGCTGGTTTTCTCCATGGTGAGGTGTGTGTGTGTGTTTCTTCCACGGGTGTGTGCTCGAGAGAAACCATAAGATGAAGAGTAGTGAGACGAAGAAGAAGAAGCGGCGCTGCGAGAAGAGGCGGCGCCAACATTCAGGGCCTGCAAAAGAGCTGGGTCGACGTATTGCTGATTTCCATTGGAGACTGGTGTTGGTGGAGCCGAGGTGATGTTGTGTGGACGTGGTGCAGAGCCATAGGCTGCATATGCCTGCTGGGGAGTGGAGCTGGGACGAGGACCTAGAACACCAGGGGCATGCCATTGACGAGGCTGGCAGGGAGCTGAAGGTGGTTGCTGCTGGAGCTGCGTACGGGTCGGAAGCCCGGTCCATGGGTTGAACATCCACGGCTCATTGCGACCGCGTCCTCGACCGCCACGGCCACGGCCTCGGGTGTTGGTGTAGTTGCCGCGACCACTGCTTGAGTTTGACGATCCAAGGGAGGAGCCGAGAGAGCGCTGATCACCAGAGCCGCGTCCTCCCCATGACGAAGTGCGCTCACCGCCCGTGTGTGGCAAGATGCTGTTGCCGCTCGCCCAGAGAGCCGTGGCAGCGGCGTTTTTTGCATCGGTTTTCTTCTAGGTCTCGTCAAGTACGAGTGCTGACCGCGTCTGTAAAAAAGACGGGAAGGGAACCTGAAACGGAAGAAAGGAGCGCAGATGGGAGAACTACTCGTTGAGGCCGCGGAGGACGGTGAGGACGAGCGTCTCATCGGTAACTTCTTGAC
>NW_025249455.1:0-2244 GCF_018294505.1 Triticum aestivum | reverse complement strand
TGAGGGGGGCACAGACCGGACACGCATGCCGGGCGTTTGCAACCGCGAAAACACTTCCAGACTTGTGGGAGGCCGCCGGCGCAAGATTTGGCGGCATGCTAGCCCCCGGAGGCCGCCGGCCACAGCCGTAGACGCGCAAAGGGCAATCCGCGTAGAGGGAATTTTTCGGATACTTCTCCATCACCAAAAATTATGAAAAAATACCATCGTTCCTATAGCACATGTGCCGACGTCGTGCAAAAAAATCATAATTTTATCGCGCTCCGAGTATTTAGTAATATTGACGCCGCATCGTTACCACAGAACGTCTACTACCGTGTCATCGCCGTCCGTGAGGGGGGCCACGCCCCGGAGACGCGTCCCGCCTCTTCGGACATGCCTCCACACCACCCCGCATGTATGAGGGCCCGGTGCGACGCTCCGGTGGCATTGCTACCCCCCAGTGCCCCCGTCCCGCCTAACCCTGTAGCGTGTGACCACGGGATCTACCCCTTTAACTTTGCACGGACGGGCTTTGACCAATGGACCTCCCCACCCGGTTGTGTTAGGTCAGCCCATAGGAACACTTTGGAGCAACATCTGGGGAAGTCCCGCAGCAAGATCCCCTCCATGTAGGCCCCACGCGTCCGTTTCCCTCCTCCAGGTGCCGGCGGCAGCGCCGTTCGTGAGGGGGGAACACCCCGGACACGCGTGCCGGGCCTTTGCAACCGCGACAACACTTCCAGACTTGTGAGAGGCCGCCGGCATAAGATTTGGCGGCATGCTAGCCCCCGGAGGCCGCCGGCCACAGCCGTAGACGCGCAAAGGGCAATCCGCGTAGAGGGAATTTTTCGGATACTTCTCCATCACCAAAAATTATGAAAAAATACCATTGTTCATATAGCACATGTGCCCACATCGTGCAAGAAAAATCATGATTTTATCGCGCTCCGAGTATTTAGTAATATTGACGCCGCATCGTTACTGCAGAACGTCTACTACCGTGTCATCGCCGTCCGTGAGGGGGGCCACGCCCCGGAGATGCGTCCCGCCTCTTCGGACATGCCACCACACCACCCCGCATGTATGAGGGCCCGGTGCGACGCTCCGGTGGCATTGCTACCCCCCCCAGTGCCCCCGTCCCGCCTAACCGTGTAGCGTTTGACCACGGGATCTACCCCTTTGACTTTGCACGGACGGGCTTTGACCAGTGGACCTCCCCACCCGGTTGTGTTAGGTCCGCCCATAGGAACACATTGGAGCAACATCCGGGGAAGACCCACAGCAAGATCCCCTCCTTGTAGACCCCACGCGTCCGGTTCCCCCCTCCAGGTGCCGGCGGCAGCACCGTTCGTGAGGGGGGCACACCCCGGACACGCATGCCGGGCGTTTGCAACCGCAACAACACTTCCAGACTTGTGAGAGGCCGCCGGCGCAAGATTTGGCGGCATGCTAGCCCCTGGAGGCCGCCGGCCACAGCCGTAGACGCGCGAAGGGCAATCCGCGTAGAGGGAATTTTTCGAATACTTCTCCATCACCAAAAATTATGAAAAAATACCATCGTTCCTATAGCACATGTGCCGACGTCGTGCAAAAAAATCATAATTTTATCGCGCTCCGAGTATTTAGTAATATTGACGCCGCATCGTTACCACAGAACGTCTACTACCGTGTCATCGCCGTCCGTGAGGGGGGCCACGCCCCGGAGACGCGTCCCGCCTCTTCGGACATGCCACCACACCATCCCGCATGTATGAGGGCCCGGTGCGACGCTCCGGTGGCATTGCTACCCCCCCAGTGCCCCCGTCCCGCCTAACCCTGTAGTGTCTGACCACGGGATCTACCCCTTTGACTTTGCACGGACGGGCTTTGACCAATGGACCTCCCCACCCGGTTGTGTTAGGTCAGCCCATAGGAACACTTTGGAGCAACATCCGGGGCAGACCCACAACAAGATCCCCTCCGTGTAGACCCCACGCGTCCGTTTCCCCCCTCCAGGTGCCGGCGGCAGCGTCGTCCTTGAGGGGGGCACACCCCGGACACGTGTGCCGGGCGTTTGCAACCGCGACAACACTTCCAGACTTGTGAGAGGCCGCCAGCGCAAGATTTGGCGGCATGCTAGCCCCCGGAGGCCGCCGGCCACAACCATAGACGCGCGAAGGGCAATCCGCGTAGAGGGAATTTTTCGGATACTTCTCCATCACCAAAAATTATGAAAAAATACCATCGTTCCTATAACACATGTGCCGACGTCGTGCAAAAAAA
>NW_025249454.1:0-2244 GCF_018294505.1 Triticum aestivum | reverse complement strand
GGAAGCTCCGGCCTATATATAAGTAGTGGGGTAGTTTTCCTTTTTCACTCCATCAAAACAATCGTTTAAAATTGTGTACTACTACATGCCAGGTCACAGTTTTTTTTAGTTGTTGATTGTTTTTTGAGATAGCTGCCCGCTTGTTCCAACTGGTGTTACGGTGTGCCAGGTCGCACTTTTTATCGTTCAAGTCTGGTACTACAAGTCCCTCCATTAAATGAACAACCACCCCCTCGTAAAAATTGTGAACAAGCCCACGGCTAAAATTAGCGGAAACGTGGGTTGCCCCAACATGCATTATTATTTATATTTTCTACTCCCTCCGTTCCAAAATATAAGTCTTTTTTATTAGCCACACCTAAGACAAGAATTTTTTTATTAGCAGTGAACCCCACATGTCATAGACACAAAAATTGTGGCAAGATTCCCTTAGGCAAGCCAAAGTGTGTCTAACAATTTGAGCAACTCAGCTTAGGCAAGTGTGGCAAGTGTGGGAAAAATAATGTGGCAACATAAGACAAACATAGTCACAATCCAAACAGCCCCGTGATTTTTTGTGACATGCATGAAAATTTGGTTAGTTAAATTTATAGTCAAAATTTGGCAAGGTGCATCAAATCAACACATGCAAGTATCAAAAGGAAAGTCACGGCATGCATGCATGCGTTGTACTCCTCCGTTTCCAAATATAAGTCTTTTTAGAGATTGCAACAACTGACTACTCCCTTCATTCCTAAATGTAAGTCTTTTTAGAGATTCCACTACAAACTACATACGGATGTATATATACATATTTTAGAGTGTAGATTCACTCATTTTGTTTCGTATGTAGTTCATAGTGAAATCTCTAAAAAAGACTTATATTTTGGAATGGAGGGAGTACATACGAAGCAGAATATGTCTACTCCTACATACGAAGTAGCCCATTTGAAATGTGTAAAATGACTTTTATCGAGTGCAGTGCTTTGATGTGTCGCGTCAACTCGTACAAGACCGAGAAATTTGATTACTACGACGCCCTTACCCTCGCGGACTGAGCTCCGGTGCCTTAACTGCACCTGCCTTTGGCTGCATGACAGGTGGGCCAACCACCTGTTGGGCCCACCTGTCATGGACGCAAAGGCAGGAGCAGTAAGTAGAAGCTTTCGCTACACGCTATCCCTCCCGCACGAGGTGGACGGACATGCAGCAGTGGATTCGATACTGTAGAAGTAGGAGTAACATCATTGTTCGTCTTCTCGAAGAGGCGAAGGGCCACGCGCAAACCGAACATGGCAGTTGCGAACGCTCGTGTGGTGCGGTTCTTTGGAGTACTAGCCAGGCTCTTGCATGAGACAAAATTGCTATTGTTTAACAATTAAACTCCATTATCCATTGGTTGATACTCATTCTGCATAGGTCCACATGCTTACCACCGTTTCCTCCTGGGGTCACCAATGTTTATTTGCTAATTAATAGCATTCCATGCAATGGACTGGACATTGCAAGTCATTAAAAGCATGCACACCTCTCATCTCTTATTGGTTGATACGTATGTCAAGAAACAAGAAACAATGTAGATGTTAATGCACCGCGTCTAAGTGTTTTGGGACTATTTGGTTTTCGTAAGATTACTTACACACCTAGACGGAGGGGGTAGTATAGACCTGTAAACCGGAAAGGAGTATTTGCCTTTCTAGAGATTTCAACAAGTGACTAGACTTCGGCTCAAAAAAAACAAGTGACTAGACTACACCGTATGCAGTACCCCCTCCCTTCCGGTTTATAGGGCTCAAATCTAAAATCTCATGAACCAAGGCATTTTGCTATTGGAGGAATGTATCTTGTACTTTACAAAACTACCCTAATTAAACTCATGCATTAATTATGTAGTTCTCTCGTTTTCCTCTCCGCCTTGGTCGCGGTGCACAATATTGAGCACTCCTATATGACTAGCCGCTCTATCTACATGCGGGACATTTCAAAGCATCCGGGCCCGCGTGCCATCCACCAAATCACAACGAGGTGCTATAGTCGAGACTCACCTATCACCCCGATGTGGCCGTCATGACCCGTCATATCACAAAACCCACACCTTTACCAGCAGTGGTAAGGTGGCCTCCAAGTTGGACTGGATGAAGCAACCATCATTTCATTGGAATGCTCGTTCAAGCCCTTTCTTCCCTTTCTTGAAGAAAACCTCACTCCAGGCTACTCACTTCCGCCATTTTTCTTCTCTACCGACGAAGGAAAGGTGGGCGAATC
>NW_025249453.1:0-2245 GCF_018294505.1 Triticum aestivum | reverse complement strand
GTGACTGGTTCAGACTTGACCATGTCCCCAAATGATCTGGTGGCTGTCGCCTATCAAAGGGTGTCGCGTTGGTTCGGACACGACCAAGGCCCCCAGTGATATATAAAAAGCAAATGTCAAGGGGTAAACCGGAGGCCGCTTTAAGACAGAACCTCCGTGTAACCACGCATGATGTAAAAAAGAACAGAGACCCCGCTTTATAAAGCAGAAGCCCCCATGTGATCAATAATATGTCAGGCCAATAAAGGCATGATACCCATGTTTGAACCGCGCGTCATGGCAACAGGTCCTCTTTGGCACCCTTTAACTTTTTGCAAGAGATAACTCCTTCTTGAACCGGATGTTGAACCGGATATTGAGAGCTTCAAAGCTTTGTGGGGGACATCTTTCCCTTGAACCGGATTGTAAACCGGAATCTTCATTTTCAGCCGGAAATTTTCTGACGGCCTTTCAACTCGAACTTGCGAGAAGTTAATTCCTTTTTGAACCGAACATTGTTAAACCGGATATGAGCGCTTCAGAGCTTTGTGGGAGAATAGATTTCCCTTGAACCGGATTCTAAACCGGAATCCTTTCTGATGACCCGAATCTTCTTTTTTGAACCGGGATTTTGTAACTGTCACATACTTTCTAAGCCGGAAATTTTCTGACGGCCTTCAAATAACAGTAGCCTCCGGGACCGGGTTATCTTTCCCTCCATTGTCCTGGGGTTTTTAAATTTGCTGAAACTAGCAAGACTTGTTGCGTCATATCATCGTAGCCCTCGAGTCTCAAGGAGACTCGAAGAGTTGGCTTGAGATTCTCCATATTTGACCGTCATATAAACCGGCATAACTTGTATATCATTGGTGTTGATAGCATGATGTGAATCCACAGAAGGTTGAGGTGACTGCGGTGGGTTATAAATGATCCCGTATGAGCCGTGTCAGCAACTCGGCCAATGGTTCCTTCCAACTGGCGATTGAAATTAACCAAACTGCAGTGGCGGCGACTTGTGCGCCTGCCCATTGAGCAATCCAGTGCAGACGACTGTTGATAGTATATGGTAGTCCAGTGCAGGCTACCCAAACTGTGACTTGCCCATACTCAATAAAAACCTCATGCAGACAGGTGCGGCCCGGTATGTTGATGTAGATCGGACTTCAGGGGACGGCGGCCTGTGCATGCGTTATTGGATAATCCGTATGGTCCTGACGAGTTGACGCGATTGGATCGCGATATAAACCGACATGGGTTATCCAATAGCTCAACGGTATAATAATCCCTTTTTGGAATAGACAATTTTCCTGCATTGAAAAACTTGCAAGCCAGAGTATTTTGCTCTTTTTAAAGAAAGCAATATATAATATGAAAATATAGTGGGTGTATTTCACCTGATATGTTAGCCAGAAAACATCCACCGCGGAGTTTGACGATCACCATAGTGAAGCTGAAATCCATCATGGGCAAGTCGGCCATGCGAGCAAACAGTTGAACCGGCCGCGGTGTTGTAAACAGGTGCGGACGAGCAAGTTATCCTCCGCGTTGTAAACCGGTGCGGACGCATGAACCGGTGGCCAGGGCGGACGGGCAAATCGTCCGTGGTGTTGTAAGGTGGTGCGGACGGGCGAGTCGGTTGGCGCGTTGATGTAACCCGGACCGCGGTACGCGTGTCCATGAATGGCATAAAAGTTGTCCTGTGTAAAAATATTACAGGACAGAGTAATTGTTCTTTGACAAAAAATAATAAGTGTTTAATACATAAATTTAGATGAATACCACCTGATGTTTGGGCGGACAGTACAACCACCGCAGCATCAGAAGTAGCTTCGGGGTGATGAATCGGACGCGGCCTTGTAAGCCGGCACAGATGAGCCCGTTGTCCTCCGCGTTATAAACCGGGGCGGATGCGTGAACCGGTCGCAAGGGCGGACGGGCGAGTCATCCATGACGTTGTAAGGCAGCACGGGCGCGTGAGTCGATCGCAAGTGTTGTAAGCCGGCATGGACGAGCGAATCAGCCGCATGTGCGGACGGATGTAAACCGAACAGCGGGGGCGGCGATTTGCACGCGTATCCGTCAAGCAACCTGATACTTTCGTAACGAATAATGGTCCTGCGAACAAATATCACACACCAGAGTAATCGTTCTCGAACAATTTAATATGCACTGATAAAATACAGAAAAAGATAGCACCTGATTTATCCGGAGGATCGAAGCAAATTTCCTCATGAAATTTTAATGGTCTTCACATCTACCCATATAT
>NW_025249452.1:0-2245 GCF_018294505.1 Triticum aestivum | reverse complement strand
ACTTTGGTTGACTTGCCCGATGATCGGCAAGCAATTGAGAATAAATGGATCTTCAAGAGGAAGACGGACGCTGATAGTAGTGTTACTATCTACAAAGCTAGAATTGTCGCAAAAAGGTTTTTCGACAAGTTCAAAGTGTTGACTACGATGAGAGTTTCTCACTCGTATCTATGCTTAAGTCTGTCCGAATCATGTTAGCAATTGCCGCATTTTATGAAATATGGCAAATGGATAAACAAAACTGCATTCCTTAATGAATTTATTAAAGAAGAGTTGTATATGATGCAACCAGGAAGTTTTGTCAATCCTAAAAGTGCTAACAAAATATGCAAGCTCCAGCGATCCATCTATGGACTGGTGCAAGCATCTCGGAGTTGGAATATACGCTTTGATAAGTTGATCAAAGGATATAGTTTTATACAGACTTGCGGTGAAGCCTGTATTTACAAGAAAGTGAGTGGGAGCACTACAACATTTCTGATAAGTATATGTGAATGACATATTGTTGATCGGAAATAATGTAGAATTATTCTGCAAAGCACAAAGGAGTGTTTGAAAGGAGTTTTTCAAAGAAAGACCTCGGTGAAGCTGCTTATATATTGAGCATCAAGATCTATAGAGATAGATCAAGACGCTTGATAAGTTTTTTTTCAATAAGTACATACCTTAACAAGATTTTGAAGTAGTTCAAAATAGAACAGTCAAAGAAAGAGTTCTAGCCTGTGTTACAAGGTGTGAAATTGAGTAAGACTCAAAACCCGACCACGGCAGAAGATAGAAAGAGAATGAAAGTCATTCCCTATGCCTTGGCCATAGGTTCTATAAAGTATGCCATGCTGTGTACCAGATCTATTGTATACCCTACACTGATTTTGGCAAGGGGGTACAATAGTGATCTAGGAGTAGATCACTGGACAGCGGTCAAAATTATCCTTAGTGGAATAAGGATATGTTTCTCGATTATGGAAGTGACAAAAGGTTCGTCGTAAAGGGTTACGTCGATGCAAGTTTTGACACTAATGTAGATGACTCTAAGTCTCAGTCTAGATACATATTGAAAGTGGGAGCAATTAGGTAGAGTAGCTCCGTGCAGAGCATTGTAGACATAGAAATTTGCAAAATACTTATGGATCTGAATGTGACAGACCCGTTGAACTAAAATTATCTCACAATCAAAACATGATCACACCTTAGTACTCTTTGGGTGTTAATCACATAGCGATGTTAACTAGATTATTGACTCTAGTAAACCCTTTGAGTGTTGGCCACATAGAGATGTGAACTATTGGTGTTAATCACATGGTGATGTGAATTATTGATGTTAAATCACATGGCGATGTGAACTAGATTATTGACTCTAGTACAAGTGGGAGACTGAAGGAAATATGCCCTAGAGGCAATAACAAAGTATTATTTATTTCCTTATATCATGATAAATGTTTATTATTCATGCTAGAATTGTATTAACCGGAAACATAATACATGTGTGAATACATAGACAAACAGAGTGTCACTAGTATGCCTCTACTTGACTAGCTCGTTAATCAAAGATGGTTATGTTTCCTAGCCATAGACATGGGTTGTCATTTGATTAACGGGATCACCTCATTAGGAGAATGACGTGATTGACTTGACCCATTCCGTTAGCTTAGCACCCGATCGTTTAGTATGTTGCTCTTGCTTTCTTCATGACTCATACATGTTCCTATGACTATGAGGTTATGAAACCCCCGTTTACCGGAGGAACACTTTGTGTGCCACCAAACGTCACAACGTAAATGGGTGATTATAAAGGTGCTCTACAGGTGTCTCCAAAGGTACTTGTTGGGTTGGCGTATTTCGAGATTAGGATTTGTCACTCCGATTGTCGGAGAGGTATCTCTGGGCCCACTCGGTAATGCACATCACTATAAGCCTTGCAAGCATTGTGACTAATGAGTTAGTTGCGGGATGATGTATTACGGAACGAGTAAAGAGACTTGCCGGTAACGAGATTGAACTAGGTATCGAGATACCGACGATCGAATCTCGGGCAAGTAACATACCGATGACAAAGGGAACAACGTATGTTGTTATGTGGTCTGACCGATAAAGATCTTCGTAGAATATGTGGGAGCCAATATGGGCATCCAGGTCCCGCTATTGGTTATTGACCGGAGAGGTGTCTCGGTCATGTCTACATAGTTCTCGAACCCGTAGGGTCCGCACGCTTAACGTTACGATGACAGTTTTATTGAGTTTTGAT
>NW_025249451.1:0-2245 GCF_018294505.1 Triticum aestivum | reverse complement strand
TTTTTTCAGTAAATGAACTTGAGTTAACTAAAATTAAATGAATTGTAGCAGGAGTACCCTCCTTCTCTTGACTTCTCTTCTCTTTTCAGCAAGTGCAGCAACAGTATGAGTAGTTCTTGGAGTAGTGTAGTGTTTAGTGTAGAGTTGCAAGTACTCCTCTCCTCTCCTACTACTCTCCTATCAGAGATTACTGTAAGTGTAGTACTGCTTGGAAAGATTAGTGACATCAGTATTTGTATTTTGGTGTAGTACTGCTTTAAGTGACCTTAGTTGGTTTAGTACTGCTTGGAGTAGCTTGCTGTAGAGATTTGTGTATTCAGCTTGGAGTTGTTAATACTCCTTTTCATCCAGTGCCAAAATACTCCTTTTAATGCAGGTTTTTTAAAATTAGGATTAGGAGTAGGATTAGTAGGAGCAGGACTAAAATTAAAAGAATGCCAATAAGCAAACTTGGCAGTATGGAAGCTTGTGAGTAACTTGACCAAAGAATGATGTTAAAGAGTAGCTTGGCATTAATTAAAGAAAAGTATCTTCTCTCTTCTTCTCTCTTCTTCTCTCTCCTCTCTTCTCTCCTCTCTTCTCTTATCTTGTGTTAAAGTTAAATTGATTTTTTTCCTCTCCTCTCCTATTCCAGCCCACTCCTCTCCTCTTCTATTCCACTCCTTTCCTCTCATATTCCTCTCACATACTCTTCTCGAATTCACTCCTCTCCTCTCCTACTACTCTCCTATCAGCGAATGATCATACAAATGGAGTAGTAGAAATATACACATACAAATGGAGTATGGAGTAAAAAAATACATGGAGTAAAAATACAAGTGGAGACATACAAGTGGAGTTACACATACAAGTGGAGTTAGACATACTCCAACATACTCCACAAAAACAACGTACTCCAACATACTCAAATATGAATTATTACAGACATGACAAGCATCGCTAGCATCACAACCTCATCACTAGCATCACAAGCATCATCACTGGCATCACAACCTCATCACTAGCATCAGAGCCTCATCGCAAGCATCACAAGCATCATCACTAGCATCACAGCCTCATCACTAGCATCAGAGCCTCATTGCAAGCATCACAAGCATCATCACTAGCATCACAACCTCGCCGCAAGCGTCATCACAAGCTCATATTCCATTACTGAACCCTCTCCATTAGCTCTAAGTTGTATAATGCATTTGCGTAAACCTCTAGAGGGCATGATAATCTTGGAGGTAGTTGCCCAATCCCCTCAAGCCTTTCCTTGTTTACATGGGGTATTTTATACCCATTGCCCCCTGCATGGTTTAGGATCTCAATCATGCACGTCTGTAGAGTTAGGAAAATTCTGTTGAGCTTGTAAACATCATAGCCTTCAAATTCCTCCAAAACACCCTTAATAAGGTCTTGTAGTGTTTTAGGACTCAGACAATCTGTCAGGGATTGGAGCGAGTTGAAAAACCCAAGGTCAAGCACATTCAAATCAGGACTGTTGGGAGGCTGTTGTATTATTCTGATGTCAAGTCCAGTTTTTGCGACAGCTTCTAGAAATTCCTGATCATCTGGCAAGATATGGGGCTTAGCATTATCCTGCTGAATGTAGATGGTTTGTCCAGCATCGCCTTCAGGCCAAACAGCTTGTATTGCTGGCAAGACCTTCTCTATCAGGAACTCCCTCATCACTTTTCTGTCGACCTTTATTGATTTTGTCTCTATTGTACCTTTGGGCCTGTTGTCGCTTCTCCTTTGAGCAGGAACTTCTTTCACGAATGGCCAGATACCGATTTTCCCAGAGAAGGTCACGTTTCCTTCACTGTCCCACCTCGGCCTAGCAACGGCCGTCAAGAACATCACCTTTCCAATACAGTTGCCATGTATAGGCCTTGTAGGCTCTTCCTCCCCGTCCAGCAGATAATAGGTTCTATTCTTCTTGGTGATGTTGAACCACTTCTCGTCAATATGGACAACATTATGCATAGTATTGAACTTAGGCCTTGGTGTTGCTGTTGTTGCCTCATCAAGCATCGACAAACAAAATTTCATCCTATCCTTCTTATTCTGGTCCTTTAGAGCTGGCTTCACGCAGTTTGTATGCCTCCTTATCAAGTTTAACATGAACTTTCTATGAAGTGTGGTAGGGCTACACCCCAGTTGCCAAGCAAGTGACCTAATGGTAGACCTTTTGTTTAATGGGATCGTTAGGATTTTTTCTAGATTAATGTCCTTAGGCTTTCTTCCAGAATTTCCTTTTTTT
>NW_025249450.1:0-2245 GCF_018294505.1 Triticum aestivum | reverse complement strand
GGAGATGATGGCATGCGCAAGGGGAACAAGAACGGAGTTACAAGTGATGATTTCAGGACTTTGAAGCCACCATAATGGGTGCATGAAGCCTTGGACGAAATATACAAGATGCCACTTCATAAATTTCGTCCCGAGGCTATTATAGGTGCTGCGTCACCTTTTTATTGGGCCAGGCCCATGTAATTTCGAAATACATAAGTATAGGCTATTTTTAGAGTCCGTGTGTGTGGGGAAACAAGGGATAGGGTTGATTTCGGACCCCTCCACCAAGGGCCACGAAATTCCCCCTCTCTTCCTCCATATATACAGCCCTTAGGGCACCGTTTAGATTTTGGGATTTGTTTAGTTAAAAGTTAGCCATTGCAACTCGTGTATTTCGTTTGTGTCCAACGACCAGACCAAGACCGCTTACGGATCCCCACCTTTATCAATACTTCATACATATTCGCAATATTCAGATTGCCTTTATCATATTCTTGCTCGTTCTTCGATTGCTTGCAGGAATAGACCTTCGTGGTCAGGTTGATCGTGCTCCGGCGTGGTCAATAACCTCAGGAGATTGGTTTAGCGATTGCTAAGGCGCAACGTCGTGCACGTTTGTAGTCGGATCGTCAAAGTCGTCTCCACCAAATCGATAGTTATCATCTCATCGAAAGATCGGGACACCTCGCCTCTATCAAAGCATATTTGGAACAATGTGATCATGGCATGACATAGTAGATGAATTGCGCAAATCATGTAAAGGAAGCATGGCAATATCACCACATGAAAAAGAAAAGCCAATGACCATCATCTCGTCATCTATGCCATAAGTGCCAATGGGATTTATTTTAATTGGGCATGCATAGTTACTATGTTGAGATTGTAATGATGCAATATGGGAGATCTCACTCAGAGCATATGACAAGTTCGGTGGATTGTCAAACATGAAGTGACCAATAGAATTTTCACATGATATCCTATGAAGCATATCATCACAACTAGGCAACTCAACATGCTCATCATCATATTCATCATAAATAGGTAAGTCAAGGCATGAAGAAGTTTCACTAGCATGAAGCATGGTAATAGGTGGGTCAACATCATGATAGAGGCAAAGGTGTCCCGTCTTTCGATGAGATGATGGATATCGCTTTGGTGGCAGTCGACTTTGACGATCCGACAACGAACGTGCAAGGACGTCGCGCCTTAGCAATCGCTAAACCAACTCCAAGAGGTTATTGACCACGCCGGAGCACGATCAACCTGACCACGAGGGTCTGTTTCCTGCGAGCAAACGAACAAGCAAGAAACTGAGATTCCAATCTGGATATTGCGAATATAAGATGAAAGCTTTATTGATCAAGGTGGGGTTCTGTGACGCCTTTGTCTGGTCGTTGAACACAAACGAAGTACGCGAAGTTGTAGCTATGGCGAACTTTTAATCTAAACAAAACCCAAAGTCTAAACGATGCCCTAAGGGATGTATATATGGAGGAAGAGGGGGGAATTTCGTGGCCCTTGGTGGAGGGGTCCGAAATCAACCCTATCTCTTGTTTCCCCACACATACGGACTCTAAAAATAGCCTATACTTATGTATTTCGAAATTACATGGGCCTGGCCCAATAATAAGGTGACGCAGCACCTACAATAGCCTCGGGATGAAATTTATGAAGTGGCATCTTGTATATTTCGTCCAAGGCTTCATGCACCCATTATGGTGGCTTCAAAGTCCTGAAATCATCACTTGTAACTCCGTTCTTGTTCCCCTTGCGCATGCCATCATCTCCATGCTTGTTCTTGCTCCAATGTTCATCCTTCTCCAAGCTAGGCCCTTCATTTGTAAGCAAAACAAATGTATCCAATTTAGGTAGCATCATATTCTCATGAACATTAGAATCATTACTAGGTAATTTAGTTGGCGTGCACGAGCTCTAGTAATTGGTCCAGTATGTATAGCAGCAGGGGCTGTGGGTGTAACAATTGTATTGATGTCCTCATCATCCTCCCCTTCTTGAAATGAAGTCGTCCTCGACGGAAGTTCATCTTCCTCACCCAAATAAGGCTTCAAATCTGCAATGTTAAAAGTGGGACTAACCCCAAAATCTGCAGGCAGCTCAAGTTTATATGCATTATCATTTATTTTCTCTAACACCTTAAAGGGACCATCAGCACGTGGCATTAGCTTTGATTTGCGCAAATCAGGAAATCTATCCTTACGCAAATGTAACCAAACAAGATCTCCAGGTGCAAACACAACATGTT
>NW_025249449.1:0-2245 GCF_018294505.1 Triticum aestivum | reverse complement strand
AATAACTTTAAGATCTTCATCATTATTTTCATGGAAACTAGAAGAACATGCTTTTATAAAGCTATCTTTCTTAGCACACAATCTAGCGGTTCTTTCCTTGCACTCGGCAATGGTAATTCTCATTAATTTGAGAGACTCATAGATATCATGCTTAGGGGGAGAAGATCTAAGTTTCAGAGAATCAACATCAAGCGAAAGTCTATCAATTTTCCTAGCCAAATCATCAACTTTGAGCAATTTTTCTTCAAGCAAAGCATTAAAATTCTTTTTGAGAAATCATAAATTCTTTCAGACTATTCTCAAAATCAGAGGGCATCTTATTAAAATTACCATAAGAATTATTGTAGGAATTTCCATAATTATTAGAGGAATTACTAGGGAACGGTCTAGAATAAAAGTTTCCTCTATAAGCATTGTTTCCAACTATTCCTACCAACAAAATTCACATCCATAGATTCATTATTATTCTCAATCAAAGTAGACAAAGGCATATCATTGGGATCAAGAGGAGTATTTTTAGTAGCAAACATTTTCATTAGTTCATCCTTCTTTCCACTCAAAACATTGATTTCTTCTATAGGATGCACTTTTTTACTAGTAGATCGTTCGGTGTGCCATTGAGAATAATTTGCCATAATATTATCAAGAAGTTTTGTAGCATCTCCTAACGTGATTTCCATAAACGTGCCCCCCGCGGACGAATCTAAGAGATTCCTAGAAGCAAAGTTCAAACCGGCATAATTTTTTTGTATGATCATCCATAAATTCAAACCATGAGTAGGGCAATTGCGAATCATCAATTTCATTATTTCCCAAGATTGGGCAGCATGCTCATGATCAAGTTGTTTAAAATTCATAATATCGTCCCTAAGAGTGATGATCTTAGCGGGAGGAAAATACTTAGATATAAAAGCATCTTTGCACTTGTTCTAAGAATCAATACTATTTTTAGGCAAAGACGAAAACCAAACTTTAGCATGATCCCTAAGCAAAAACGGAAATAACTTCAATTTAACAATATCATTATCCGTATCTTTTTTCTTTTGCATATCGCACAAATCAACAAAGTTGTTTAGATGAGTAGTGGCATCTTCACTAGGAAGGCCGACGAATTGATCTTTCATAACAAGATTCAGCAAAGCGGTATTGATTTCACAAGACTCAACATCATTAAGAGGAGCAATCATAGTACTAAGGAAATCATTATTATTGGTATTTGAGAAATCACACAATTTGGTATTATCTTGCGCCATGGCAACAAGTAATCCAACACACAAGCAAACAGAAAAAGGCAACGAAGGAGAGAAGGAGATTGGGAAAGAGAGGGCGAATAAAATGGCAAGGGTGAAGTGGGGAGAGGAAAACGGGAGGCAAATGGCAAATAATGTAAATGCGAGGGAGATGAGTTTGTGATGGGTACTTGGTATGTCTTGACTTGAGCGAAGACCTCCCCGGCAACGGCGCCAGAACTCCTTCTTGCTACATCTTGAGCTTGCATTGGTTTTCCTTGAAGAGGAAAGGGTGATGCAGCAATAGTAGTGTAAGCATTTACCTCAGTTTTTGAGAACCAAGGTATCAACCCAGTAGGAGGCTCCTCAACAAGTCCCACGAACCTACACAAACAAACAAAGAACTCGCAACCAACACAATAAAGGGGTTGTCAATCCCTTCACGGCCACTTGTGAAAGTGAGATCTAATAGAGATAAAAAGATAAGATAAATATATTTTTTGGTATTTTATAATATAGATGCAGAAAATAAAAGATGCAAATAAAATTAAATTGGAAACAAATATGATAAGACATAGACCCGAGGGCCATAGGTTTCACTAGTGGCTTCTCTCAAGATAGCATAATTATTACGGTGGGTGAACAAATTACTATCGAGCAATTGATAGAAAAGTGAATAATTATGATGTTATCTAGGCATGATCATGTATATAGGCATCACGTCCGTAACAAGTAGACCGACTCCTGCCTGCATCTACTACTATTACTCCACACATCAACCGCTATCTAGCATGCATCTAGAGTATTAAGTTCATAAGAACAGAGTAACGCATTAAGCAAGATGACATGATGTAGAGGGATAAACTCAAGCAATATGATGTAAACCCCATCTTTTTATCCTCGATGGCAACAATACAATACATGTCTTGCAACCCTTTCTGTCACTGGGTAAGAACACCGCAAGATTGAACCCAAAGCTAAGTACTTCTCCCATGGCAAGAAAGATCAATCTAGTA
>NW_025249448.1:1508-2245 GCF_018294505.1 Triticum aestivum | reverse complement strand
TGATTATTTTGAGCTATCAGACCCTGAAATTGGAAAGCATTTCAAATGAACTCTTAAAAGGTTGAAAGTTGGCATGGTATCATCATTTGACCCACATAGCATGTGAAAGAATGTAGAGAGGGTTACAGCAAAAACTGGATGCACTTCGTGTACAAAACGGACAATCTCTTTCGAAGTATCAGGGTTTCATACGGAAACTCGTCTGTTACAAAGGGGTTTCATTTTTTTTGAACTTATTTGAACTCCACAGTTTTTCTGTGCTCAAAATGCACCATTCAAAACCACATAATCAATTTTCAACCCTTTCTGACTTCATTTGTTATTTTTCATGCATTTACTGGTTATTTTGAGCTATAAGACCCTGAAATTGAAAAGCATTTCAAATGAACTATGAAACGGTTGAATGTTGGCATGGTATCATCATTTGATCAACATAGCATGTTCAAGAAAGTAGAGAGGGTTACGGCAAAAACTGGATACACTTCGTGTACAAAACGGACAATCTCTTTCGAAGTATCAGGGTTTCATACGGATCCTTGTCTGTTACAAAGGGATTTCAATTTTTTTGAACTTATTTGAACTCCATAGTTTTTCTGTGCTCAAAATGCACCATTCAAAGCCACATCATCAATTTTCAACCCTTTCTGACTTCATTTATTATTTTTCGTGCATTTACTGATTATTTTGAGCTATAAGACCCTGAAATTGGAAAGCATTTCAAATAAACTCTTAAAAGG
>NW_025249448.1:973-1498 GCF_018294505.1 Triticum aestivum | reverse complement strand
AATCTCTTTCGAAGTATCAGGGTTTCATACGGAAACTCGTTTGTTACACAGGGATTTAATTTTTTTGAACTTTTTGAACTCCATAGTTTTTCTGTGCTTAAAATGCACCATTCAAAGCCACATCATCAATTTTCAACTCTTTCTGACTTCATTTGTAATTTTTCATGCATTTACTAATTATTTTGAGCTATAAGACCCTGAAATTGAAAAGCATTTCAAATGAACTCTGAAAAGGTTGAAAGTTGGCATGGTATCATCATTTGACCCACATAGGATGTGCAAGAAAGTAGAGAGGGTAACAGCAAAAACTGGATGCACTTCGTGTACAAAACGGACAATCTCTTTCGAAGTATCATGGTTTCATACGGAAACTCGTTTGTTACAAAGGGATTTCATTTTTTTTGAACTTATTTGAACTCCATAGTTTTCCCGTGCTCAAAATGCACCATTCAAAGCCACATCATCAATTTTCAACCCTTTCTGACTTCATTTGTTATTTTTCATGCATTTACTAATTATTTTGTG
>NW_025249448.1:0-923 GCF_018294505.1 Triticum aestivum | reverse complement strand
GTATCATCATTTGACCCACATAGCATGTGCAAGAAACTAGAGAGGGTTACGGAAAAAACTGGATGCACTTCGTGTACAAAACGGACAATCTCTTTTGAAGTATCTGGGTTTCATACGGAAACTCCTTTGTAACAAAGGGATGTCATTTTTTTGAACTTATTTGAACTCCATAGTTTTTCTGTGCTCAAAAGGCACCATTCAAAGCCACATCATCAATTTTCAACCCTTTCTGACTTCATTTGTTATTTTTCATGCATTTACTGGTTATTTTGAGCTATAAGACCCTGAAATTGAAAAGCATTTAAAATGAACTTTGAAAAGGTTGAAAGTTGGCATGGTATCATCATTTGACCCACA
The DNA here is from genome assembly GCF_018294505.1 of Triticum aestivum. Taxonomy (NCBI): domain Eukaryota; kingdom Viridiplantae; phylum Streptophyta; class Magnoliopsida; order Poales; family Poaceae; genus Triticum; species Triticum aestivum. Next base: position 566 of record NW_025249448.1, on the reverse strand, counting down.
TAGCGTGTGCAACAAAGTAGAGATGGTTACGGCAAAAACTGGATGCACTTCGTGTACAAAACGGACAATCTCTTTCGAAGTATCAGGGTTTCATACAGATCCTTGTCTGTTACGAAGGGATTTTAGTTTTTTTGAACTTATTTGAACTCCATAGTTTTTCTGTGTTCAAAATGCAACATTCAGAGCACATCATCAATTTTCAACCCTTTCTGACTTGATTTGTTATTTTTCATGCATTTACTGATTATTTTGAGCTATAAGACCCTGAAATTGGAAAGCATTTCAAATGAACTCTGAAAAGGTTGAAAGTTGGCATGGTATCATCATTTGACCCACATAGCATGTGCAAGAATGTAGAGAGGGTTACGGTAAAAACTGGATGCACTTCGTGTACAAAACGGACAATCTCTTTCGAAGTATCAGGGTTTCATACGGAAACACGTCTGTTACAAAGGGGTTTCACTTTTTTAACTTATTTGAACTCCATAGTTTTTCTTTGCTCAAAATGCACCATTCAAAGCCACATCATCAATTTTCAACCCTTTCTGACTTCATTTGTTATTTTT
>NW_025249447.1:0-2245 GCF_018294505.1 Triticum aestivum | reverse complement strand
AAAAATTATAGATACGTTGGAGACGTATCAATGATCAGTTAGTAAGAAGACCGTCTTCACAAATTTTCAGCTCAAAAGGAGGAGCCTAGGTGGTACTTGATTTGCAATGTACCACACTGGAAATAAATACAAATGTTGAAGCTGGGCTCAAAATAATGAAGGGATTGAGTTGGCATTTGGTGGAGGATGGTTATTTGGGCATAGGGAAGCACTGTAGAAAATGGATACTATTTGGACATGCCAAAGTGGTACTTCCTTCACAAAGTGTTGTTCTGAACAGAATAGGAAAATGAATATTGTTGAATTATTTTGAACTAGGCAAGGAAGGTTTTTTACATATTTGATGAAGATATGACCCAAAGAATTGATGAGATTTTTCTGGGAATTTTGGTAATGACAGAAATATAGGTTGCTTCACAACTTGGGGCAAAAATTCCCACATGGACATGACACATAGGCAAAACTGATGAGGTGGCGCCTAGTCATAGCAACCCACCACAATTTACAAGGTTATGACCATCTATATTGGTCGTGATCAGCTAGAAATAAGGCAGCGGGCCAGTGTTATCTGCTTTATGACCATTTCGTGTAAGGAAATTACGACCTTTCTGACCAAAATGGTCGTTATAGTTTAGGGTTTGGAGCCCCCCGAACAGCTTTTGAACAATTGGTCTGAAATGGTCATAGATCTATGACCAATTCTTCCAGGGTCACTGACAGAAGGTCACTAGTTGACATATTTCTTGTAGTGAAAGCGCTCAAAATCCTCATCATCCTTTTTCTTGGATGGTTTGGGAGGAAAAGGCATGGGTTTCTGAACCCAAGGTTCTCTTTCCTTGCCGTGCTTCCTGGCAGCAAAGTCTCTCTTATCATAACGTTGATTCTTTGATTGTGGGTTATCAAGATCAACTGCAGGTTCAATTTCTACATCATTATCGTTACTAGGTTGAGCATCATCATGAACATCATCATTAACATTTTCATTAGGTTCATATTCATTACCAGATTGTGTTTCAGCATCAGAAATAGAAATATCATTTGGATTCTCAGGTGGTTCAGCAATAGGTTCACTAGAAGTATGCAAAGTCCTATCATTTTTCTTTTTCTTCTTTTTAGAAGGACTAGGTGCATCAATATTATTTCTCTGAGAATCTTCTTCAATTCTCCTAGGGTGGCCTTCATGATACAAAGGTTCCTGAGTCATCTTACCAGTTCTAGTAGCCACTCTAACAGCATAATCATTTTTCTTACTATTTAATTCATTGAGCAAATCATTTTGAGCTTTAAGTACTTGTTTTACTTGAGTGGTAACCATAGAAGCATGTTTACTAATGAGTTTAAGTTCACCTTTAACATTAGCCATGTAATTACTCAAATGTTCAATCATATAAGCATTTTGTTTTAATTGTCTACCAAAATAAGCATTGAAATCTTCTTGCTTAACCATAAAGTTATCAAACTCATCCAAACATTGGCTAGCAAACTTAGTAGGAGGGATTTCAGCTTTATCATATCTATAGGGAGTATTTACCTTTACTACCTGTGTCGGGTTATCAAGACCATGAGTTTCTTCAATAGGTGATGGATTAAGATCATATGTTTCTTCAACAGGCGGTAAATTAAGACCATGTATTTCTTCAATAGGAGGTAAATTCTTAGCATCTTCAGCTTTTATACCCTTTTCTTTCATAGATTTCTTTGCCTCTTGCATATCTTCAGGACTGAGAAATAGAACACCTCTCTTCTTCGGAGTTGGTTTAGGAATAGGCTCAGGAGTTGACTCAGGAAGTCACTACTGGAATCAGCTAATTTGCCATCCGCCAGCTCTTTGCCGTCTGCTAGCTGACGGCAAAGAAGCTCTTTGCCATCAGCTACACATAAGCAGACGGCAAAGAAAAGGCTGACGACAAAGAAGCTCTTTGCCATCAGCCAGCTCTTTGCCGTCTGCCAGCAGACGGCAAAGAATCTTTGCCGTCCGCTGGCAGACGGCAAAGAGTGTGGTGGCCCCCACCTCCCGCTCGTTTGAAAAAATCTTAACAGCCCACCTCTTTGCCGTCCGCTAGCAGACGGCAAAGAGGCAAAAAGGCGGACGGCAAAGGCTGGCTGACGGCAAAGAGGGCACTTGACTAACGGCCGGTACCCCCCTGCCCGTTACTCACTTCGTCCTCGCCCTTCTCCTCCCACCCCGCCGCCGCCGCGGCCCGCCGCCCCGTCGCCCCCGCCGCCCCGGCTCCCCACCGCCCCG
>NW_025249446.1:0-2245 GCF_018294505.1 Triticum aestivum | reverse complement strand
GATGAGGTACGGCGCCGGCGAGCTTCGGCGTCCGTGCAACTACAGCCTAGAGGAGGCAGCGAGCAATGAGGTTCAGGGGAGGAGGAATAGAAGCTCACCGCGACCACGATGGGAAGGTCAGTGGGCGCGGGGGAGGTCCGGAGTGAGCAGGGCGACGGTGGCGATCTCGGTGACCCGAGGAGGAAGAAGAGGTTAGGGCCGACGCTTCGGGGCGTCTGGCGTCGCATGAATCGACAGAGAGGCGTAGGCGATGGTGGCGGAGCTTCTGGGCATGTAGGATAGACGACGGGGAGGCGGTGGCCGCGGTGGTGGCGAACAGCGGCGATGAACCCATTTGGGTGGGTGAGGGAGAGAGGTCCAGGGGAGGGGATGAGCATGGGGAAGATCGGGAGGGGGTCGAGGGGAGCGCGTGGCATCACCCGAAGAGGCTAGGGCTAAGCGGCAAGCAGGAGGTGGCGGGGCGCGTGCTCGTGTGCGGCGGCCACGCGCGTGCTGTCCTCCTGGCGGGAGGCAGGTGATGACTAGCACTATGGGCCAGTGGGTCGCACAGTGCTGGGCCAGCTGGGGCGCCAGATGGGCTGTAGGTGAGTTAGGTAGGTTTTATGTCCTTTTCTTTTTATTTGTTTCTGTTCTGTGTTTTGAAATAGTAGAAATACTATTCCATTAAGGAAAAACCTGAAAATATTCAGAGGCACATTTGAAAATATTCTCAACAGCCTAAAAATACCTTCAAGATTATTTGGGCATTTTAAAATATTTATAGGATTTAAATTGCCCAAATGCAAATACTTATGGCTTGGTGCAAAAATCCAGAATAGCCTCCAAAAATATGAAACCATTCTTGGCAGAGGGTCTAGCTAGGACCAAAGATGGTGAACATTTATGAAGGGCATTTTGGGTTCATTGAAATTCCAATTGTTGGAACCTAATATTTCAAAGGGGGTGTTGGGGTTTGTTAGTCCCCATTTCAAGTTTCTAAGAAAATTTAAACATGATGCAACAACAGATGCTAGCTCTAGACAGACCAGAGCTAGGGATGTGACAACTCACCCCCACTAAACAAGAATCTCGTCCCGAGATTCAAGACGCGAGGTAAGAAGACAGAGGGAGCACAAAGCTAACACGATCTTCACGATCCAACTTCCCTTCGTGGAGACGCTGATCCATTGCATCATATTGGTCTTGACGTCTTTGTTTTCGGGATCTCCATCCAACACAAGGAAAGAGACAACTCTGCAAGGATGGATCATTTTAATGATCACAAGATCAACTTACGGAATGAGACGTAGAAACATCTCTTGAGCGAAGAGGGAAAAACACACATCGGGAAGGACGGAAGAAACAATTTGACGAGGGTTTCAAAGTAGTGAGGAAAATAATTGCATGACCCCGTAAACGGGCACCTTGGGGAAGGTGACTCATAGAATTATTCCATTAAGTGGAAAAATGGATTACTTTTGATACATAGGTCGTTGAGACTCTTTATGCCAGCCTAAGGCAATTCACAAATGATCATTTGAAGGAGTTCTAAGAAATGTCATACTCAGTTGGAAAGGGAGCTAGGGTTATAGAGTAACTCGGCAAATGGAAGGCACATTCCAATTGATACCGAGGATAGAACCTAGTGTGTGAGCATGCTCTCAAGAACTTGAGCAGTTCCATATTCATCAGGATCTTACCAACATCCGTGCCGAGGATCCTGGCAACACATCATACTACCATGATGAATAGTAATGGACGATGCAGATGCAAAGGAAGATAACATCTTCTCAGTTTTCATCTTAGCGAGGCCAAGGGGACAAAATCTGGATGATCGACCGAGAGACATTTAGCACTCCGCTTCTAATGTTCTCCTTGATGTGCTGGTGTATCCCTTTCATAGGTATGGTTTGATATCTAGAACATCAAGTAAAAGGTCGGACTTCAGGAACACAAGAATCCACAAGGATTATCTTCTAGAATAAGTCATGCGAGATCCTCATGGGTAGTGACCAAACGGCTTAATCAAGATACTACAGTAATAGTACTTCCAGCTAGGTGCGTCCACTTCACTGGAACCTATATCATAGTTCTTGGAAGAAGTTTGAACCATCATATCTACCTGAGATTCAGATCTGGTTGGTAAGAGGATAATTCAGACTCATTATGTCTAGAAAGAAAAATGAAAGTTTGCAACACAAATCTACAAGGTGGCGTTGCGAGATTCTCGGGGAATGAGCTATGATAGAAAACTCCGAAACATGAG
>NW_025249445.1:0-2245 GCF_018294505.1 Triticum aestivum | reverse complement strand
GGCATGACGATGGCCTGACTTTGTCTGCAAAATGATTAGCGGATGCTCGGTGATCACCACCAATATGTGATTTTATATATAGTCGTACATACGCGCGTAAACCGGCCAGGCCTGCATTCCTCCATGATTCCCTCCGTAGCCATGTGAGCTTGTAGTCCTAAACACGTCATACGCGTAGTCATCTCCTCGGCTGCAATGGCAACTTGCGCCGGCTCGTCGTTCTCACCTCATTTTGGCTGTTGGCCTGCCTATAAATTCTCCAGCCTCCAGTAAGAAGGTTCACAGACAACCAATATGGCTGGCGTCTCCACCCAAGGGTGGACACGGTCCGGGCCGGTCCGGTCCCGGTCCGAGCCGTCGATTGGACCGGCCGCCGGCGGTCCGGTCCGGACCGGACCGAGCAGTGCAGCGGTCCTGATTTCAGGGACCGGACTGGCGGACGTGAAGCTCGGTGCGGACCGGCGGTCCTCACGATCCCGGCGACGTCCAGTCACTGACACGTGGGCTCAGGATGTCCGACAGGTGGTCGGAGAAGCAGCAACGTGGCCGGAGTCGGAGAAGACGTACTTGATGGCGGCGCGGCGGTGCGAGGGAGAGGAGAGAGAGAGAGAGAGAGAGAGAGAGAGAGAGAGAGAGAGAGAGGGAGCGGCACGGCCGCGTGGGGGAGAGGGGGAGCAGCCGCGCGAGGGAGCGGCGGCGCGAGGCGGAGGCTCGGCAGCGCGAGGCGAAGGCGCGGTGGCGCTGGGGAGAGGAAGGCGAGGGAGAGGGGGCGGCGCGACTGGTAGCCTTGAGCGTCCGCAAGTATATTTTTAGCAGGTTTTTTCCGTTGCATGCAAATAATTTAGCGCATGCATGGGCCCACGATTTTCCTTGTATGGACCTTGCCGTGATTGGTGGATTAATTCTGACGTGAAGTTAGTCGTGGGATGACACCATGATTGTCGGATCGAATCATTTTTGTTTCTCTCGTTCCTTCTATTTTCTGCATGTTCGTCTGAATAAGAGGAAACTGCGTCATGGGATGGCGTCTGAATAATAGGAAACTGCGTCATAAGAGGAAACTGATTTCTCACGTTAGTGGCAACTAAAAGGAACGAAGCGAGGAATTGTCGTGGAAAGCGCCTAAATTATCGGATCGAATCATGTTTATCTCGTTCTCTCTATTTTCTGTCGACTGATTAAAAAGAAAACAGAACGGTAGGGCGTGACTGCCTCTTGCTCCTGTGTGACTCTCAGATAATCACGGGTGTGATGGCGTCTTCTTTCTATTTTCTGTTCTCTTCTACTCCTTCTGTAAACTAATATAAGAGCGTTTAGATCACTGAAATAGTGATCTAAACACTCTTATATTAATTTACGGAGGGAGTACATCACTGGCGACACGAGTTTTCTTTTTTGTTCGACTGAATAAACGGAAACAAATCAAGGAGGGCCGCGCCCACAAGCGGGAGAAGGACGGCGGGGCGTGGTCGTGGTCACTCAGCGCGCGGATCTCACCGGCCAGAGCGTGGTGGCCGCGATGACGAGGAACGGCCTGCAGCGCGCTTCGGTCCGCTCGGTCGGCTCGGTCAAAGACCGGACCGGTCTGACAAAATTTCGGGCCTAAATTGTGTAACCGGACCGGCTAATTTCTTCAACAGGTCAGGATCGAACGGTCCGGTCTCAAACGGGCCACGAGCGGGCCGAAAAGCCCGCTCGCTCCGTCCAGGCTGGTCCACCAATGACATTGCCCTTGTGCTTGTGGCACTCCTCTCCGTGCTCGTCACGTCCGTCCGTTCTGTGGCCAACTACGACACCTCCGCCGCCAGATCCTACAACTCCGGCTGGCTGCCCGCCAAGGCCACCTGGTACGGAGCGCCCACCGGCGCCGGACCCAACGACAACGGTACGACCATATATATATACACACATTTGCATGCATCACATACGTAGTGCCAACTTACATAGTAATAATGCTGATCTACGGATGGATTTGCAGGCGGTGCTTGCGGCTTCAAGAACGTGAACCAGTACCCATTCTCCTCCATGACGTCCTGCGGCAACGAGCCTCTGTTCGACGGTGGCGCAGGCTGCGGCAGCTGCTATGAGGTACGTACTACTGCATTACTTATCTGACACCCGACAGTGTCAGTTAAATTAGTTGGTCAAATCAACCTACCACGTGCATGCAAAGTATGCATCGTTGACCTGTACGTGTTTCATCCAGATCCGATGTGTCGCCGCCAACAACCCTTCCTGCTCCGGC
>NW_025249444.1:0-2245 GCF_018294505.1 Triticum aestivum | reverse complement strand
ATACTACAATAATGGTGCTTCCAGCTAGGTGCGTCCACTTCACTGGAACCTATATCATAGTTCTTGGAAGAAGTTCCAACCATCATATCTGCCTGAGATTCAAATCTGGTTGGTAACAGGATAATTCAGACAACGTGTCTGGAAAGAAAGTTTGCAACACAAACCGACAAGATGGCGTTGCGAGATTCTCGGGAGATGAGCTACGATAGTAAGCTCCAAAACATGAGTTGGTTCTGCTACAACTTGTGAACACGCTGTCCCGGACAAGCATGGCCACGTAGTAGTCTTATAATAAAACACTACCGAGTTCAGGTGGGGAACCATCATCGAGGATTTTGAAGTCCTTGTATAAGTCTTGCTCTTAAGAAGGAACTTCTTTTCCTTGAACAAATCAATCAGTGGCTTGGTGTGCTACGGAATTCATATGGAATGAAGATGATCAGTCTAACAGACCATAGAATACTTCACACATGCATAACTGACTTGGGATGATTCCAGAGGAAACAAAAACAATCTTTCTCGAACTCACGGTGGCAACTTGCAACAAATGCACATGAATTCGCGGAAGTCACTACTTACATCTAAACATATTCTTCATGAGCCGGCACGAAGAAAATGCTTACACAAGTTTCCAACACCAACTTAGACGTTCAACATGAATCATGGAGGAGACAAGATGCTGCTGATGGGCTCAATAGCAACTCATCGGAATTTCCATATCACTGGACTTCCACCATCATGTGAACACGGTGATAGCATTGGTCAGATCTAAAAGATATAATGGTGTATGCTCGAGGGATCAACCACGAGTAAGACAACATTACGAACACCATTGGTTCTGATTTGATTTGACGATAGCCCATACTCAAATCAAAGATTGGTAAGATAATAGATCCAACAACTAGACACGAGGACCAATTGATGGAGATATCATCTTTCTTCAACACACACACACACACAAAATATATCCCTTAGGGATGAGCGTGGTCGGACAAGCTTTTATCTTCCAACTCTCCAAGTTGTTGTTAAGCTTAACAAACTATCTCAGGGGTATCCAACACGGATTCTTGGAGAAGGGGTGGTTTACAGGAAACCCACTTGATCACGAACTCAACATAGCGGTCAAGTGACAACCTGGTAACACTTCAGAGAAGATATTCGAAAAAATCACAAACCACCAATATGTTACTAAGCTCGAGAACAAACTTGCTTTTCAGGGCAAGACGATGTGATCAAAAAGAGCGAGGAATTGATACAATCCTAACTCGTTGACCGAAGAGTGCACCAGGAAAAATGGACTAGGTAACACGATCAATCTCAGGATGATGATTGAATAACCAGCACGCTAAGGATGAGGGTATTGCCATTAACTACCAAGCAACGAGTTGCTCAGAGTATTGATTTCACACATCACGGTTCACTTGTCGGTATTCCGGTTGTGACAACACGGAACCGAGGAATGAATAATGATGGCGAGAAGTATCACCGCGTCAAGAATTCATAAGAGATGGTGCAATTCTCATGACACTCTTGACATAAAGATGGTAACGCTCCAAGGTAGAGCAGAGCAAAAGCTGGATTGGCATTTTGGTCTGCGGAATACACTTGCTTTGACCCAATCCTAGATATGGACGAGGTTCCGGAGTTTGTTTCTCCTAGCCATCCAGAATAGAATGGCTTGACGGACCACAAGAATATTAGGCATCAATGAGCACGATTGCACACATACTCTTGACTATCAATTGATAGATGAAGGTCGGAATACAGCTAAAGAGGGACAACCCAAAGGAACATATGTTTTTCTGAGTTGTGGATGCATGAATTAGTATGTCGAACAAATTCAACATATTTCTTCCGGATAACCCATGCAGAGGAGGAAGGACTGGCAGAGTCACAATATGAATGGAGTACTCCTCAAGAGCACTTTGGTTGTGATCTTTCGGTTAAAAGAACTTCTGCCATGATGGTTCATGGTATTGGAAGAATGAAATACCACGGACCTCGAGGACTCATGCAAAGGTTACTAATATCCTAAAGGAACGAGCAAACACTATCAACAGGAGGTAAGTGGAGTGAATCTTGGGCCAAGAACCCAAGGGTAGAATACCTACTACTAAATAGCATCACGAGATGCTTTCGAGAATGGTGGCCAGAATCATCACACCGGGAACACAAAACATGGCTAGATTACTAGGTGACTCCCTAAGACACCTAGGGTCATAATAATAGCTCCAACATATATGTC
>NW_025249443.1:0-2245 GCF_018294505.1 Triticum aestivum | reverse complement strand
ATTTGCATCGAAGCACAATGTTGACACAGAGATTTTATCCAAAGTTATGCAAGTTGTTTCTCCGGGAAAGCTTTTGTCGTCTAGTTTGGTTGCTCCCGATGTTTCCATCAAGATGGGCGACTATAGATTTCAGTCTTCTCCAATTGTCCTTGGTGACTCGGATATTGATCTTATTCTCGGGATGGACTGGCTTTCTAAGCACAAGGCTCAACTTGATTGTGCTGCCAGGGAAATTCAATTGACACACTCGTCTGAGGATGTGATTATTTTTGCCGCTCGTGATGAAACCATTCGGTTTTTCTCTCTCAATGAGAAGGGCGAATTGGATGCCATCTCTCAGATTCCAGTCGTTTGCGAGTATCAAGATGTCTTTCCAGAAGAGCTTCCGGGTATGCCTCCGCACCGGCCAGTTGAGTTCGTTATCGAACTAGAGCCTGGTACTGTACCCGTTTGCAAGCGTCCATACAAGCTTGGACCTAACGAGCTGAAGGAATTGAAGAAGCAGCTCGATGAACAAGAACGTCTGGGTTTGATCAGACCGAGTTCTTCTCCATGGGGTTGTGGTGTTCTTTTTGTCAAGAAGAAGGATGGCACGGACCGACTTTGTGTCGACTACCGTCCATTGAACAAGAGGACAATCAAGAACAAGTATCCACTTCCCAACATCAATGAGCTATTCGAGCAACTCAAAGGTGCTAAAGTATCCTCGAAGCTTGACCTTCGTATGGGTTATCATCAGATTCGCATTCGTGAAGAAGATATTCCCAAGACAGCGTTCAGAACAAGCTTTGGTTCTTATGAATATACCGTCGTGTCTTTCGGCCTTGTCAATGCTCCACCGGTGTTCTCTCGGATGATGAATTTCATCTTCAACCCCTATACCAATGAATTCGTTCTGGTGTATCTAGATGATATCTTGGTATTCTCCAAGAATAAGCAGGATCATGCCAAACATTTGCGATTGGTGCTCGACAAGCTCAGAGAGTATCAATTCTATGCGAAGTTCTCCAAATGTGAGTTTTGGCTCGATGAAGTTCTTTTCCTTGGTCACATCATCTCCGCCAAAGGCATCGCTGTTAACCCCGAGAAGGTGTCCGCAGTTCTGGATTGGGAACCTCCTCAAAATGTTAAGCAGCTCCGCAGTTTTCTGGGCCTTGCAAGTTATTGCCGAAGATTCGTTGAGAATTTTTCCAAGATTGCAAAGCCTCTTTCCAACCTCCTACAGAAGCATGTGAAATATGTCTGGTCTCCTGAGTGTGAAGTTGCTTTCAACACTCTCAAACAGAAACTAGTCACAGCTCCTGTCTTGACTCCTCCTGATGAATCCAAGCCGTATGAAGTTTTCTGTGATGCTTCTCTCCAAGGTCTCGGTGCTGTGTTAATGCAAGAGAAGAAAGTTGTGGCTTATACCTCTCGGCAGTTGAAGCCCAACGAGAAGAACTACCCCACTCACGATCTTGAGTTGGCGGCAGTTGTCCATGCATTGGTTACGTGGAGACATCTCTTGTTGGGAAGACAAGTGGACATTTTCACTGATCACAAGAGTCTCAAGTATATCTTCACTCAGCCCAATCTCAATCTCAGGCAAACTCGATGGGTCGAAATGATTCAAGAGTACAATCCGAGTATTGAATATACTCCAGGCAAGGCTAATGTCATTGCAGATGCTTTAAGCAGGAAAGCGTATTGCAACAGCTTAATTCTCAAGCCTTTCCAACCGGATCTTTGTGAAGCTTTCCGCAAGCTGAATCTCCAAGTTGTTCCTCAAGGCGTTCTTGCCAACCTCATAGTATCTCCTACTTTGGAAGATCAAATTCGTGAGGCACAACTCCTTGATGCCATGGTGAAGAAGGTGAAACGTGGTATCGATAAGGGTCTTTCCAAATACAAGTGCTATCGCATTGATGACAGAGACACTTTGTTCTTCGAGGACCGGATTGTGGTTCCGAAAGGTGATCTAAGGAAAGTCATAATGAACGAAGCGCACAATTCCCTCCTTTCCATTCATCCTGGAAGTACGAAGATGTATCATGACCTCAAGCAGTCGTATTGGTGGACTCGAATGAAGCGAGAAATTGCTCAATTCGTGAATGAATGTGATGTCTGCCGAAGAGTGAAAGCAGAACACCAACGACCAGCTGGTCTCCTCCAACCTCTTGCTATCCCAGAATGGAAGTTTGATCATATCGAAATGGACTTCGTGACTGGGTTTCCAAAGTCCAAGCGCGGAAATGACGCTATCTTT
>NW_025249442.1:0-2245 GCF_018294505.1 Triticum aestivum | reverse complement strand
AAAAAAAAAAATAGATTAACGCGAAGACTTAAGTAGAAGATGCATATGTAAACTAGGCATACGAAACTAGTGTCCATATGCACTGGACTCGGGCTCTCAGTACGGGAAGCCGGCGTTGGGTTGATGGAGCCCCTGCTGCACCGTCTCCATCCCGGCAGTGAACTCCGTACGCGGCAGCATCACATCAAGCCATTGATCTATCTCCTTGTCTAGCCCTGCGTCGAACCCCGGCGGCTTAGGCATCGTCATCTGCATCTGCTCCGTATCTATCCCGGCGGCCAACCACGGCGGCGGAGGCATCTCCTGCACATCCATCCAGGCGGCGACCACCTGAGACGGAGGCAGCGGCGCCATCACCATCTGCTGCATATCCATCGCGGCCTCGAACCCCTGCTCCTGTGGCGGAGGCGCCAGAAACTGCAACTCCATCCCGTCGTTGGCGGTGCCGCTGCTGCTACCGTACTCGAAGGAGCTGCCACCGAAGATCCGGGGCGGCGGCGGCGGGGCCACCTCCGCCATGCGGCTCATGTGGGCGTGCATCGCCTCGAGCAGAACCTGGTTGGCGCGATCGGAGACGCGTCCTTCATCTGCATCAGCGCGGCGAAGAAGGCCGCCATGTCCTCGTCTCCCATGTCGCGCGCCTTGGGGTCGAACCAAGCCGCTATCTGGTCCCCCGCAGAGCGCTCTTTCGCCATGGCCTTGTCCGTGCGCTTGGTCCGCTTCTTCAACTCGGCCAGCTCCGTGCGCAGCTCGTCGAACTCCTGCTGCAGCTTCTCGAGCTTCTCGTCTTCGCCGGCAGCGCCCTCCCCCGTGAGCAAGCGGTCGTCGGCAGCGCCCTCCTCCCTCGTGCCAGCCCCCGCAGCCTCCCCCGCCAGGAAGCGTTCCACGACGGAGTCGACGGAGGGGTGGCCGAAGGAGAAGGCCCTGCCGCGGGGAGAGAAGGCGAGGGCGGCCACCTGGGCGCCGGTCAGGACCGCCAGATCCGTGGCCTTGCTGAAGAACCCCTGGCGGCGCTTGGAGTAGCAGACGAACCGGGCATCCTCCTGCTCGATCCGGCGAATGACGATCTTCTTCCGGCCGCTGCCACCTCTCCGGTTGGGCGCCGCCATTGCTCGCTTGTTCGGTGGCTAGCAAAGCGTCCGGAGAGGAATCCCTTCTTCGCTGGGCTACGTACATTAAAACTGGTGATTGGCAATGAGATACGATTGGGTATGCGCTGAGCTGTATACATTAAACTCACGCGTCAAAGGATAACTACGTACACCCTATTATTTAGAAACTATTCCTTCGCACCCACCAACGACCTTGCACGACAACAAATCACAGTAAACCATGCAACATACCGCGTCCTCCAAGCCCGACAGTTCGGTGCACCAACAAATCGGTTTGGTTCGGTTCTGTTCGGTTATAACCCAAGTCACCTGATACTTTTGGGGGAGGAAGAAATCGAGAGTCAAAAGCTTGGGCAAGTAAAGTAAATACGAGCTGATGACCAAATCAACCGTAAGATGCATACCGCACAATGGTTCTGGCCGGAGGAATTAATGGTAAGAGGAAATGACAGACGCGTCGTCGTCCTCGGAGCTCCTATCCCGCGAAAGAGCAGCGGTGCTCGTGAGCATACCAACGCAAAAGAGCGATGAGCACACCAGAGCCATGGGTGCCGCTGGCTGCCAACGCTCAGTTTGCGTGAGTTGAGAAAAAAGGAGGCCGCGGTGCTAGCTGTGCAATTGAGCGAGAATTGTTGTTCGAGTTCCAAAGGTAGACTAACTCCGATCAGTCCATCTCTCTTATCACATGTGAGTATCCACAAAAGCTGTGTGGGCAAAACACCGCCCCTTTTCGAAGAGCCAAAACTTCAGCAATGAATGGGTCTAAGACTCCTCAAGCCCCGAAGAACGCCGGATGAAACCGGGCTACACCTCCCGCTCCTACTTTCATGCAAACAAACTTTTCTGTATGAGTTGGACGTACGAGCCAAATTTTGAGATGGTGCGTCCAATGAACATTTTTTTAATCAATTGGACGTACGAGCCAAGTTTTTTTTTTGTTGTTTTGAGGGGAGGGGACGTATGAGCCAAGCTTTGAGATGGTGCGTCCAATGAACCTTTTTTCCTTTTCACAAAAAAACTCATGGATCGTCGATCGCGTTTTGACTTGGATCCAAAACAAATCCTATGTGAGTTATTTTGGAACTCTTTTCCTTTCTTTTTTATGGTGATCGAGACTTGAATTTGTTTTTTTT
>NW_025249441.1:0-2245 GCF_018294505.1 Triticum aestivum | reverse complement strand
GGCCACCACGGCCTGAATACGACTAGAAACCCATCCATGGGCCAGGATTCAGGCCCACAGAAGGCCCAGTAGGCCCCACAGGCAAAGAGAACAGTTAGGCCCGAAAGCCTGCAGTTGAGAGGAGTTCGAGAGGGTGGGCGCAACAGCGCTTATAAACCACTCTCGAGCTCTCTCAACTAGCGAGGTGGGACTAAACTTTTGACGCGGGGCAGCACAAGGCCTTTGGTCCCGGTTGGTGCCACCAACCGGGACTAAAGGGGGCATTGGTCCCGGTTCGTGGCACCAACCGGGACCAAAGGCCTTTAGTCCCGGTTGGTGCCACCAACTGGGACCAATGAGTTCCCTATATATACCCCATCGCCACAGCAGAGCACTCCAGAGTGCTCTGTTTTTTCTCGCCGGCGAGGGGAGGGCATTTGGGTGCTCTAGCTCACCTCCTATGCACATGAGGTGTTCGATGAAATGTCTGAGCCACACTAGTTAATCTTTTTCCTCTCGAAACTCGACCTCCGAGCTCCATTTTCCCCGAGATTTGTCTAGGTTTAGCGGTCCGTCACGTCCCGTCCCCGTCTTCACCGCCGTCGATCGCCCGTGCCGATCTCGTCGCCAGCACCACCGTGGTGAGCCTCTTGTTCTTATCTTCTTTCTGAAAGGAAAAAATTCTTACTTTAGATAGTTACTTGTCTAATTTTGTTACTTTTATTATTCCTTCTTATTACATAGTGCGATGGTTTTGGTATCCGCCCCCGTCGGCCCTCGTCCTGTCTATGATTCGGATGTGGTATATATTATCTTTTTATAACTATGGTTCATTTATTGTTTATGACAAGTATACCGACCAACGTGACATAGATTTTATTTAGCTAGGAGGTGGTTGAACCGGAAATTCTAACCGACCCTATTGTCGAGAGGTTAAATTTAGTTGAAGAAGAAAACAATTACTTGAAGGAAAAAATAAAAAAATTTGAGGAGGAGAAGATGATATTGGAGTTGCATGTTGCGGATGTCGTCGATGATCACAAGATCAAGATGGATGCAATGCGCTTGAAGATTAGAAAGATTAGAAAATATGCCATTCATACCGAGGCTTGGTATCATTATGCCGTTGGATCAATTGTTACCTTGGTTGCGATTATGATCGCATTTGTTTTTGCATTGAAATGTTTTACATAGTTTCAATGTATGTTTTAATTAATTAGATGCTCTGGAGAGCTATATATATGTTGTTAGATGAGAACTATGTATGTACTTTGGTTTTAATGTGATGATGAACTTCTATTAATTTGGTCACTTAATTATCTATTCATGATGTTCTGTAATGGTTTTTGACACACTTAATTATATATAATGCACGCGGATGAACCGGCAATGGATGTACGGTGACAGACACACCTCCGAGTAGATTAAGGGTGTGCATGATTTTCTCGAAGTGGCTGAGGCAAACAAGCAGAATGGTTTTATGTGTTGTCCATGCCCTATATGTGGGAATACGAAGTCTTACTCTGACCGGAAAATCCTTCACACCCACCTGCTTTACAAGGGTTTCATGCCACACTATAATGTTTGGACGAGGCACGGAGAAATAGGGGTTATGATGGAAGACGGCGAAGAAGAAGAGGACGATGACAACTATGTGCCCCCTGAATACAGTGATGCTGCAACGGGGGAAGCTGCTGAAGATCAAGAGGAACCAGTGCCCGATGATGATGATCTCCGCCGGGTCATAGTCGATGCAAGGACGCAATGCGAAAGTCAAAAGGAGAAGCTGAAGTTTGATCGCATGTTAGAGGATCACAAAAAAGGGTTGTACCCCAATTGTGAAGATGGCAACACAAAGCTCGGTACCGTACTGGAATTGTTGTAGTGGAAGGCAGAGAATGCTGTGCCTGACAAAGGATTTGAGAAGCTATTGAAAATATTGAAGAAGAAGCTTCCAAAGGATAACGAATTGCCCGACAGTACATACGCAGCAAAGAAGGTCGTATGCCCTCTAGGATTGGAGGTGCAGAAGATACATGCATGCCCTAATGACTGCATCCTCTACCGCGGTGCGTACAAGGATCTGAACGCATGCCCGGTATGCGGTGCATTGTGGTATAAGATCAGACGAGATGACCCTGGTGATGTTGACGGCGAGCCCCCCAGGAAGAGGGTTCCTGCGAAGGTGATGTGGTATGCTCCTATAATACCACGGTTGAAACGTCTGTTCAGAAACGAAGAGCATGCCAAGTTGATGCGATGGCAC
>NW_025249440.1:0-2245 GCF_018294505.1 Triticum aestivum | reverse complement strand
TGAAGACTGAGCCTGAGAATCGTTTAGCACTATGCATTTTTATGAACTTTTTGGTAACTTGTTGCCAAAGGGGGAGAACATGTATAGATCATAGGCTTCGAGAGAGAGTGTTGCTTTTAGTCTCTCTTGTCTTTTTGGTGGTTGAACTTTGTTATTTGCTTGTTTGAGTACTCTATGCCTTGTGTGAGATTCTTGGATGATCATGTGTTTGATCATATGCTACCTTAATGCTTGTTGGATGACATTATCCCTTATATTCTCATATGATCACTCACTTTGCTTGGTGATCGATTCTTGAATGATCATGTGTTTGATCATATGCTACCTTAATGCTTGTTGGATGACATTATCCCTTATATTCTCATATGGTCACTCACTTTTCTTGGTGATGAGTGCATGCATTTAATTATTGTCATTTTGAGTGCTCCACCAAGATGTATGTGACATGGAAGAGTGACCCATGATCCTAACTCATTGTGCATTTGCAGTCCAAAGCAAATTTTAAATAATGCACAAATTTAGGAGGAGCTCTTACTTTTACATACTTCTCAAAGCGACAATGTTCTTCAATCTTATTATCATTTGTCGAAGCTTTGATCTATATGTTGTCATCAATTACCAAAAAGGGAGAGATTGAAAGATGATGCAAGGATGCAATGGTTTGAGCTCTCTAGAATGATACGATCAAGTAACTCATCAAGAGTCCCCCTTGATAGTACAACAATCGAACCTAAAACCCGGTCTCCCAACTACCATCATGAGACCGGTAGAAAGGAAAACCTATTAAGGGCAAACCTTTGCCTTGCACATGGTCCACTTGAGCTAGATGATGACGATCTTGACTCCCTCAAGTTGGACCACCTTTCTTGATTGTGTTGTTTCGATGAAGACTAGTTGATTGCTCCCCCATACTCCACTATGGGTGAGCCACTCTTCCGCACATCTTCACAAGTCCATTGTCACCACAATGGACGGCAAGCTTCAAGCATTTGATCTCTTCATGATGCTTCACTTGAACTTGCACACCACAAACTAACCCCACAAAGAACTCTCACGAAGATCATGGGTTAGTACACAAAGCGTAATTGACAATGCTTACCATACCATGGGATCGCTTGATCCCTCTCGGTACATCTTCTATGCTTTGTGTGTTGATCAACTTGATTCACTCTTTTACTTAGTCTTGATAAACCTCTCACATGACCAATCTTTAGGTAATTCCTTGAATGGCACCTTGGTCATCACAAACTCTCTTTGAAACCAACAAATGGACTCCAAGAAAAGCATATGGACAAATCCTTCAAAAAAACTCAAGGCAACCATTAGTCCATAGAGATTGTCATCAATTACCAAAACCAAACATGGAGGCACTGCATGTTCTTTCAAAGAGGATCAATAACCGCGAGGAGTGAAGTCATTGATTCATTCATGTATTGCTTATCATGAACTATTGAATTTCATTTTGGCATGTACTAAACTTATTTGGGCTATACAATCTTTGCATCAGTATGATGAATTTGCATTGTATGATCGTCGTGCGTGGATTTGCATGAATTTGGATGTTGAGATTTGGGGAGTGTGGTTATGGAGAAGGCCAAATGGGGAACTTCCGACGCTTGTTTAAAATGTGTATGAATTTAAAAAATGTTCATGCATCTGGAAAAAAAGTAATGATTTTTAGTTTAAAAATGTGAAAAACTTCACAAAATAGAAAAAAGATCATGAATTTGAAAATTGTTCATAATTTTCAAAAAAGGTTCACAAAATTTAGGAAAAAATCATGAAAATTAAAATTTAAAAAGCGGCAAATTTCTACCTAATAATAAAGAAAGTTGGGTTTCTGGTCGTCCGTCGCACCGTTTTGCAAAAAAGCCCCTGTATTTTTTTCAAATCAACCCGCAGTCTGGTCTTAAGTCACCCAAACCGTTATTTTACCATTTTATAAAAAAGCCCCTATATTTTCTTGTAATCAACCAACAGTCTGGACTTAAGTCACCCGAACCGTTATTTTACATTCTTTTGAAAACGCCCCTGACCTTTTAGGTAATTCCTCTATGGGTCATATTTAACTCAAACAAATGATTTTCTAAATCGTACATATCTTTTAGACCGTAACTTCGATTTAAACATGTTATGTATGAAATTTGATTAGAAAAATATGTAGAATATGAATATACAATTACTTTAACATGTTCAGTATTTTTAAATATTATTTTAGAAGATATTAAAGTCAAACAAATAATTT
>NW_025249439.1:0-2245 GCF_018294505.1 Triticum aestivum | reverse complement strand
GAAGGCTTATGTCCTTAATGCACCGCTCGGTGTGCTGAACCTCAGCGTCGTCTGTAGATGTTGCGGAACATCTGACATACACGTTTTGATAACTACGTGATAGTTCAGTGCGTAATGCTAACGGTTTAGAATTGTGGCACCAAAGACGGTTTTGAAACGTCGCAGAACATATGAGATGTTCTGAAGACTGAAATTGGGATTTCAGACTAGTGCCCACGTCAAGAGGTATGAGACCTCTGACAAGTTTCTTAAGCCTGCAAACTAAGGGAGAAAAGCTCAATCGTTGAGCATGTGCTCAGATTGTCTGAGTATCACAATCGCTTGAATCGAGTGGGAGTTAATCTCCCAGATGAGATAGTGATGGTTCTCCATAGTCACTGCCACCAAGCTAGTAGAGCTTCGTGATGAACTATAACATATCAGGGATAGTTATGATGATCCTTGAGCTATTCGCGATGTTTGACACCGTGAAAGTAGAAATCAAGAAGGAGCATCAATTGTTGATGGTTAGTAAAACCACTAGTTTAAGAAGGGCAAGGGCAAAAGGGACATGAAACAGCAAGTCATTTGCTGCTCTAGTAAAGAATCCCAAGGTTGAACCCAAACCCGAGACTAAGTGCTTCTGTAATGAGGGGAACGGTCACTGAAGCAGGACTACCCTAGATACTTGGTAGATGAGAAGGCAGGCAAGGTCGACACAAGTATATTGGATATACATTATATGAATGTGTACTTTACTAGTACTCCTAGCAGCACCAGGGTATTAGATACCGGTTCGGTTGCTAAGTGTTAGTAACTCGAAATAAAAGCTGCGGAATAAATGGAGACTGGATAAAGGTGAGATGACGATGTGTGTTGGAAGTGTTTCCAAGGTTGATGTGATCAAGCATCGCATGCTCCCTCTACCATCGAGATTTGGTGTTTGCGTTGAGCATGATTGGATTATCTTTATCGCAATACGGTTATTCATTTAAGGAGAATAATGGTTACTCTGTTTATTTGAATAATACCTTCAATGGTCTTGCACCTAAAATGAATCTCGATCGCAGTGATACACATGTTCGTGACAAAAGATATAAAATAGTAATGATAGTACCACATACTTGTGGCACTGCCATTTGAGTCATATTGGTATAGAACGCATGAAGAAGCTCCATGTAGATGGATTTTTGGACTCAGTCGTTTTTGAAAAGATTGAGACATGCGAACCATGTCTATTGGTATATATGCATGAAGAAACTCCATGCAGATGGATCGTTTGGACTCACTTGATTTTGAATCACTTGAGACATGCAAATCATACCACATGGGCAAGATGACTGAAAGGCCTCGTTTTCAGTAAGATGGAACAAGAGAGCAATTTATTGGAAGTAATACATTTTGATGTATGCAGTCCAATGAATGCTGAGGCATGCAGTGGATATCGTTATGTTCTTACTTCACAGATGATTTGAGTAGATGCGGAGAATATTTACTTGATGAAACACAAGTCTGAATTATTGAAAGGTTCAAGTAATTTCAGAGTGAAGTTGAAGATCGTCGTGACAAGAGGATAAAATGTCTGTGATATGATCATAGAGATGAGTATCTGAGTTACGAGTTTGGCACACAATTAAGACATTGTGGAAAGTGTTTCACAATTAATACCGCCTGGAACACCATAGTGTGATGGTGTGTCCGAACATCATAACTGCACCCTATTGGATATGGTGCATACCATGATGTTTCTTATCGAATTACCACTATCATTTATGGGTTAGGCATTAGAGACAACCGCATTCACTTTAAAAGGGGCACCACGCAATTCCGTTGAGACGACACCGTTTAGAGAAACCTAAGTTGTCGTTTCTTAAAAGTTTGGGGCTGCGACGCTTATGTGGAAAAGTTTCAGGCTGATAAGCTCGAACCCAAAGCGGATAAATGCATCTTCATAGAATACCCAAAACAGTTGGGTGTACCTCCTATTTCAGATCTGGAAGCAAAAGTAATTGCTTCTAGAGACGAGTCCTTTCTCGAGGAAAAGTTTCTCTCGAAAGAATTGAGTGGGAGGATGGTGGAGACTTGATAAGGTTATTGAACCGTCACTTCAACTAGTGTGTAGCAGGGCACAGGAAGTTGTTCCTGTGGCACCTACACCAATTGAAGTGGAAGCTTATGATGGTGATCATGAAACTTCGGATCAAGTCACTACCAAACCTCGTAGGACGACGAGGATGCGTAATACTTCAGAGTAGTACGTGATCCT
>NW_025249438.1:0-2245 GCF_018294505.1 Triticum aestivum | reverse complement strand
TTTCCGTATTACAAGTTTGTTATTTTTCCTGGGAACTTGGGCACATATAATGACACAATGCGAAGGTTTCCCAATTTTTTTGATTGTTTTGAATTTTTTATGCCCGTTTCAAAATGCGGTCAAAACGGCGGGAATGACCGTTCCTAGCTAGTGGTTGAATCTTGGAATTTTTTGGTGTTTCTCTGATTAAATAGGTACTTATGTACCTAGAAATGATTTTTGGAAAAAATAAAGAGAAAACTACAAGGTAGCTACAGTTCAAATTTGACCCGCTTCCAACAGAATCGGCGGAAATTTGTCTTTTTCACGAGAGGTGTATCAAAACTTTTTACACCCAACCATTTTGTCAGTGGTGCATTAAATATGTCCTAGTATTTTATAAAAATTATTTGGACCAATTTTGCAACAATTATTTGGGAGGTCCTTCACAAAAAACCTCCTTTTGGGCACTCGAAAAATGGAAAATGGTTTTTTCGTCCAAAGAAAATGAAAACCTCCTTAGGCAACATTGTTTGCCATTCCAATATGCACCCTTGTGCACAATATGAGGTCATTTGAACAAACTATGCCACGAATGTGGCCATAAGATTGATCATTTGGCTTGAAAGCCAGTGATCTCCACACGTGATAGCTCGTTTCTGAAAATACTTTTTTAAAAGAATTGCCGTATTACAAGTTTGTTATTTTTCCTGGGAACTTGGCCACATATAATGACACAATGCGAAGGTTTCCCATTTTTTTGATTTTTTTTGAATTTTTTATGTCCGTTTCAAAATGCGGTCAAAACGGCGGGAATGACCGTTCCTAGCTAGTGGTTGAATCATGGAATTTTTTTGGTGTTTCTCTAATTAAATAGGTACTTATGTACCTAGAAATGATTTTTGGACAAAATAAAGATAAAACTACAAGGTAGCTACATTTCAAATTTGACCCGCTTCCACCAGAATCGGCGGAAATTTGTCATTTTCACGGGAGGTGGATCAAAACTTTTTACACCCAACCATTTTGTCAGTGGTGCATTAAATATGTCTTAGTATTTTATAAAAAATAATTGGACCAATTTTGCAACAATTATTTGGGAGGTCCTTCACAAAAAACCTCCTTTTGGGCACTCGAAAATTGGAAAATGGTTTTTTCGTCCAAAGAAAATGAAAACCTCCTTAGGCAACATTGTTTGCCATTCCAATATGCACCCTTGTGCACAATATGAGATCATTTGAACAAACTATGCCACGAATGTGGCCATAAGATTGATCATTTGGCTTGAAAGCCATTGATCTCCACACGTGATAGCTCGTTTATGAAAATACTTTTTTAAAAGAATTACCGTATTACAAGTTTGTTATTTTTCCTGGGAACTTGGCCACATATAATGACACAATGCGATGGTTTCCCATTTTTTTGATTTTTTTTTGAATTTTTTATGCCCGTTTCAAAATGCGGTCAAAACGGCGGGAATGACCGTTCCTAGCTAGTGGTTGAATCATGGAATTTTTTTGGTGTTTCTCTGATTAAATAGGTACTTATGTACCTAGAAATGATTTTTGGAAAAAATAAAGATAAAACTACAAGGTAGCTACAGTTCAAATTTGACCCGCTTCCACCAGAATCGGCGGAAATTTGTCATTTTCACGAGAGGTGGATCAAAACTTTTTACACCCAACCACTTTGTCAGTGGTGCATTAAATATGTCCTAGTATTTTATAAAAATTATTTGGACCAATTTGCAACAATTATTTGGGAGGTCCTTCACAAAAAACCTCCTTTTGGGCACTCGAAAAATGGAAAATGGTTTTTTCGTCCAAAGAAAATGAAAACCTCCTTAGGCAACATTGTTTGCCATTCCAATATGCACCCTTGTGCACAATATGAGGTCATTTGAACAAACTATGCCACGAATGTGGCCATAAGATTGATCATTTGGCTTGAAAGCCAGTGATCTCCACACGTGATAGCTCGTTTCTGAAAATACTTTTTTAAAAGAATTGCCGTATTACAAGTTTGTTATTTTTCCTGGGAACTTGGCCACATATAATGACACAATGCGAAGGTTTCCATTTTTTTGATTTTTTTTTGAATTTTTTATGCCCGTTTCAAAATGCGGTCAAAACGGCGGGAATGACCGTTCCTAGCTAGTGGTTGAATCATGGAATTTTTTTGGTGTTTCTCTGATTAAATAGGTACTTATGTACCTAGAAATGATTTTTGGACAAAATAAAGATAAAACTACAAGGTAGCTACATTT
>NW_025249437.1:0-2245 GCF_018294505.1 Triticum aestivum | reverse complement strand
AATGGCCCACGTGGCCCGGCCGACCCCCGTGGCTCACGAACCGGGTCCAATGCCCCCATTGGTCCTGGTTTTGGATTGAACCGGGACTAATGGGCTGGCCCGGCCTAGACCATTGCCCCCTTTTCTACTAGTGTATCTATCTCTCTCTCTCCGTTGATCCAACGGGCCCACGAGCTTACTGAATGAGCAATAATATGTTATGCTGTTTTCGACCAACTTAGTGTCATTTTTTGTCCCAGCCGGTGAACTGGTTAAGAGCTTTACAAGCTATGGGTAGAACATCGAGTAACTTAGTTATTTAGCTAATAGTTCACTTAACCTAAGTATTTTTATTTAAGATTTTCTCAAGTGACATGCTAAACTATTTATGAAATCGAGTTGTGATTAGCCGGGATTAATTGTGACTACACCCTGTTAAAGAAAAAAAGTCGTGACTCAATAATGTAGGTGAACTGAATATCTTGTTTTTCACAATGTAGGAGGATGAAAACACCCTGCTCAAGAAGCTTAATGAGTTTGTCAAGGTTCTGGCTAAGATTATCGACTGCACCTCTTCATCAACCCCTCAGGTATACCACATTGATCTCGTACTGTTGATATTTATTATTAATATTGTTGATGTATGTTAGTAGCAAGAATACATTGCATATGTTGATGCATGTTTATGTCCTAGTATTGTTAAATTTCCAGAAGTCAGATGTTTGAATCCTAAGATTGTTTATGTGTGTGCATGTTGTCTTTGCAGAGCAAAGTTTGAGGATGAGTCATAAGTTTAGATCTTGAATTAGGTATATATAGGTGTCTTGGGGGGATTTTTTTATAGTTGTGGAAGACATTTTTTTGGATTGTATGTATGTGATCTCCTATGAGAAGATGGATGTATAGGTGATGTTCTCTGAAAATATGTTAGGTGATTGTATATATATGTGCTCTTTTATGAAAATGTTGTTGTGGCCGAATTTATTTGCATGTGATATTTTGTGCAGATGGTTGATGCTATTATGTTGCGCCCTTAGAAACATAAGTGACCGACCATTTGGCCGGCCAGTGATGACTAGTTCTAATCATTTTAGTGAGGACAAGGTCATCACTGACCCCGAGGCACTGACCGGTCAAAAATTAATGATGATATGATTTGGCAAGTTAGTGTTGTCCTGTTCTATACTAGTAAGGTAAACTAGGAGACGTCACCGATATGTCATATGGCGTCCCGTCAGTTAGAAAAATTGACGTTGGAGTGGCGGAGGCCAATAATCGGACGCCGAGGTCTGAGAACCCCAACACATGTCGTAGCTCTACGGCGGGTCATAGTGGGGAGTAACTTAGACTAGTAACATACATATGTTACTAGTCCATGTTACTACCTTCATAATGGGAAGTGTCATGGGTGTAGTAACATACATGTCTTCATTTATTGCTTTGTAGACTCATTTTGTATTGGGAACCGCTATGTTATGGTAACATATTATGTTACTCTATTTGTCTCTCTCCTCTTTAATTACATGACACATCATCGTTTTTGCTTATGTGGCATCTATGTTAGTCCCACTATGACTAGCCTACTACAGCTACCATCGATGAGTAGATCATATGAGAGTGACTGAGATCACTCTAGATCAACCACTTGATGCCCTTCTTGAATATGGTGGTGTATCCAAGGAAGTCGAAGTCAAACTCCTCAATATTCACCCTTTCGCCTCCTCGGCAATAGAGTAGATCAAGAGAAGAGTTAATTACACTTCCAGTACATATACTTGCACGGTGGGTATAATTTCATATATAAACTTAAAAAATGATACAAATTAACCCTATAACTTGTGTTTGAGGTACATATTGATATGTTTCCGTCTATTGCCATGAACTCACTGTTGACTCTCCCTAGGTGGCTTGCCAGGATGGTAGGGCCCACATTCTCTTATGCATGGGTCCCACTTGTAAGTGCGGAAAGACAAATTAAAAAGAAAAATGGTGTGGCTGTACTCATTGTCGGCATCTAGGTTCGAACGTAAGAGCTGACCGCTCGAGTGAGATTAGCTAGCCAGTACACGACGTTCTAGTTCATGTTTATGTCGAGATGGGCATATGTTTATATCTTCAGGGAGGAGGATTGATGTGAAGCAAAATATATGCACCGCACGCGCGACTGACAAAAATATTGTCCCAGCTGCAACGACCCCCGAGGACCGAGCATAGCATTTCCATGTCGACCAATAGAGAAATAATAATAATAATAATAATAATAATA
>NW_025249436.1:1070-2245 GCF_018294505.1 Triticum aestivum | reverse complement strand
AAAAAATGAAATCCCTTTGTAACAGACGAGTTTCCGTATGAAATCCTCATACTTTGAAAGAGATTGTCCGTTTTGTACACGAAGTGCATCCAGTTTTTGCCGTAACCCTCTCAACTTTCTGGCACATGCTATGTGGTTGAAATGATGATACCATGCCAACTTCCAACCTTTTCAGAGTTCATTTGAAATGCTTTTCAATTTTAGGGTCCTATAGCTCAAAATGATTACTAAATGCATGAAAAATAACAAATGAAGTCAGAAAGGATTGAAAAATGATGATGTGGCTTTGAATGGTGCATTTTGAACACACAAAAAGTCAGGGGTTGAAATAAGTTTTAAAAAATGAAATCCCTTTGTAACAGACGAGTTTCCGTATGAAATCCTGATACATTGAAAGAGATTGTCCGTTTTGTACACGAAGTGCATCCAGTTTCTGCCGTAACCCTCTGAACTTTCTTGCACATGCTATGTGGATGAAATGATGATTCCATGCCAACTTCCAACCTTTTCGGAGTTCATTTCAAATGCTTTTCAATTTTAGGGTCTTATATCTCAAAATAATTAGTAAATGCATGAGAAATAACAAATGAAGTCAGAAAGGATTGAAAAATGATGATGTGGCTTTGGATGGTGCATTTTGAACACACAAAAATCAGGAGTTCAAATAAGTTTTAAAAAATGAAATCCCCTTGTAACAGACGAGTTTCCGTATGAAATCCTGATACTTTGAAAGAGATTGTACGTTTTGTACACGAAGTGCATCGAGTTTTTGCCGTAACCCTCTCAACTTTCTTGCACATGCTATGTGGATGAAATGATGATTCCATGCCAACTTCCAACCTTTTTAGAGTTCATTTGAAATGTTTTTCAATTTTACGGTCTTATAGCTCAAAATAATTAGTAAATGCATGAAAAATAACAAATGAAGTCAGAAAGGATTGAAAAACGATGATGTGGCTTTGGATGGTGCATTTTGAACACACAAAAAGTCAGGACTTCAAATAAGTTTTAAAATATGAAATCCCTTTGTAACAGACGAGTTTCCGTATGAAATCCTCATACTTTGAAAGAGATTGTCCGTTTTGTACACGAAGTGCATCCAGTTTTTGCCGTAACCCTCTCAACTTTCTGGCACATGCTATGTGGTTGAAATGATGATACCATGCCAATTTCCA
>NW_025249436.1:0-1060 GCF_018294505.1 Triticum aestivum | reverse complement strand
ATGCATGAAAAATAACAAATGAAGTCAGAAAGGATTGAAAAATGATGATGTGGCTTTGGATGGTGCATTTTGAACACACAAAAAGTCAGGAGTTCAAATAAGTTTTAAAATATGAAATCCCTTTTTAACAGACGAGTTTCCGTATGAAATCTTGATACTTCGCAAGAGATTGTCCGTTTTGTACACGAAGTGCATCCAGTTTTTGCCGTAACCCTCTCAACTTTCTTGCACATGCTATGTGGATGAAATGATGATACCATGCCAACTTCCAACCTTTTCGGAGTTCATTTGAAATGCTTTTCAATTTTAGGGTCTTATATCTCAAAATAATTAGTAAATGCATGAGAAATAACAAATGAAGTCAGAAAGGAATGAAAAATGATGATGTGGCTTTGAATGGTGCATTTTGAACACACAAAAATCAGGAGTTCAAATAAGTTTTAGAAAATGAAATCCCCTTGTAACAGACGAGTTTCCGTATGAAATCCTGATACTTTGAAAGAGATTGTACGTTTTGTACACGAAGTGCATCCAGTTTTTGCCGTAACCCTCTCAACTCTTTTGCACATGCTATGTGGATGAAATGATGATACCATGCCAACTTTCAACATTTTCAGACTTCATTTTAAATGCTTTTCAATTTTAGGGTCTTATAGCTCAAAATAATTAGTAAATGCATGAAAAATAACAAATGAAGTCAGAAAGGATTGAAAAATGATGATGTGGCTTTGAATGGTGCATTTTGAACACACAAAAAGTCAGGAGTTCAAATAAGTTTAAAAAAATGAAATCCCTTTGTAACAGACGAGTTTCCGTATGAAATCCTCATACTTTGAAAGAGATTGTCCGTTTTGTACACGAAGTGCATCCAGTTTTTGCCGTAACCCTCTCAACTTTCTGGCACATGCTATGTGGTTGAAATGATGATACCATGCCAACTTCCAACCTTTTCAGAGTTCATTTGAAATGCTTTTCAATTTTAGGGTCTTATAGCTCAAAATGATTAGTAAATGCATGAAAAATAACAAATGAAGTCAGAAAGGATTGAAAAATAATGATG
>NW_025249435.1:0-2245 GCF_018294505.1 Triticum aestivum | reverse complement strand
GCCTCCAGTAGGCTACAAACACCAGAAACTACTTGCAACTCCTGGACAGAGAGCTAGGGTGAATAAGAAGTCGAGCGGGGTCATATTTCAGGGCCCAATGCATGGTAGTAGCTGTATCTTAAATCACACATACAGATCTCAGTGCTTAAGGTCGGCTTCAATGAAACAACCCACCATGTACTCCTACATGGCCTCTCATCGATACCTTTACCAAATCGTGTTCACCACACCACTCTTATTACCGACATAATCATTTCACTCTAGCCATCACCCAGATGAACCAGACCTGACACGACTCTAAGCATAGCAGGCATAGCAAGGTAGGAACAACACATACATATGGCTCAATCAACTCCTACACATGCTAGTGTGTTTCATCTAGTTACTGTGGCAATGACAGGTCATGCAGAGGAAATGGGTTCAACTACCGTAGCACACAGCAGTTTGAATCGCGTTGTCTTAATGCAGTAAAAGAGAGCAGGAGCGAGAACATGGGATTGTATCGATATGATCAAATGGTTGGTTGCTTGCCTGATGGTTCGATGCACGGATACGGTTCTTCGTTAGGGTAATCACGGTACTCCTCGGGAACAGATCCTGTCGCAAAGGACATCGATATACAAGCATCACGAAACAATGTGCAACAATATGATGCATGCATGAAACATGGCAATATGAGTGTGTTGGGCTAATGCAACTAAAGCCAGAAGTGTTTGAACAAATTTGAATCAAAGATTCAAATTCCAAATTCAAATATGGCCTTTTAAAGTGCCTTTTCTTGTTCTGCTTAAAACATCAAGTTAACTTGTTTGATCATGCATGAAAATAGTACAGATGGATAGATTGGATTTTTCTGATCATTTTTCATATATAATTTGTCCAATTTGGAGTTACAGAATAAAAGTTATGAATTTTTGAAGTTTAATTAATATTCTGGAATTTCCTGATTTAATTTAAATCCAGAAATTCAATTACTGCGTCAGCCTGACGTCAGTGTGACGTCAGCAGGTCAACGGAACTGGTCCAGGTCAAACCTGACAGTGGGTCCCGCATGTCAGGGTGATTATTTTAATTAAAACTTAATTAAAACTAATCCTGTTTAATTAACAGGGCTGGGCCCCACCTGTCATTGACTCAGGGGAGTCATCCAGGGCCCACCCGTGGTCAAAGTCAGTGTCGGCTGCCGGCGTTTAGTCGCCGGCGAGCCCGACGCGGCGGCGGAAGTGATTTTGGTCGTTTCGGCCACCAAATGGATCGCGGAGGCCACCGGAGTGGAGCTGAGGACAACCCGCAGCTCTTGGCGGAGCCCGTTGGGGTCGGGGTGGCCGGAGTCGACGGCGGCGAGCTCGGCTGCGGCCGCCGGGGTTCGGTCGTGCACGGGAACGGTGCTGGAGCTCGAAGTCGAGCAAGGCGAGGCGCTAGGGATGCTCTACGGGGTTCTGTGAACCCGTTGGACTCGCCGGGGTGACCAAATGGTCACCGGAGCTGCGTCGACGGCGAGCTCGGCGACGGCGGAGGTTCGACCGTGGTGGGGAGGAAGCTACGGTGAGGGAACGAGGGGAAGGAGAGGGGGAAACGGTGGCGTAGCTCACCGCGGTTGCAGTGGGCGTCGAAGCGGGCTCGGGGACGCGCTGGAGACGGCGAATTCGACGGCGGCGGTGGTCGGAGCCCGAAGAGGGGAACGGCGACGTGGCGGCGATGCAGGGCTTCCGGGGAGCTGTGGAGCGGTGGGGAGGAAGAGGGAGTTGTGGCGGAGCTTCTGAGCTAGTCGGGGGAGCGAGGGGTGGTCGGAGACGGTGGCTATGGAGAACGGCGGCGACGGTGGTGTTCGGTCGGGCGGGGGGAGAGAGCGAGGGAGAGCCGGGGGAGAGTGAATGGGGTGTCGGCGAGGTCGGGGCGACGACCAGAAGACGATCCACGCGGCGCAACGGCGACCAGGGCGATGCAGAGAGGCTGGGTGGTGCGTGGCGAGCTCGGGCGCGCCATGCTCACCTCCCTGCCTGCTCTGGCAAGGGGAAGCAGCTGGCTGGCACGGGCCAGCACAGTGCTGGGCCGGCTGGGCTGGGCAGGTAGGTCCAGGTAAGTCTACTCCTTTTATTTATTTTCTGTTTTCTGTTTTTATTTAATATATCTGCAACTTTGTTGAATTAAATAAAATACCTAGGCAACTCCAAAAATCACCAAACTACTCCTGGTCCATAGTTGGATTATTTCCAACATGAAACATTTTAGTTTGGAGATATTT
>NW_025249434.1:0-2245 GCF_018294505.1 Triticum aestivum | reverse complement strand
AGAGGCTGAATTTTGAAAATTTTGAAAAGAGAAGGAGTGGATCAAGATGGTTCTGGGTTGTGGGTACAAAGGACTATCCAGGGGAGTTGGTTTGAGGTCAAAACTCAAATGCAATATGGTACTTGCTTTGAAAATCATTTTGGCTCAAGATAATTTTCAGAATTGATTTGAGAGGGAAAATAATTAGAATAAAATCCAAAACTTGTTTGGATTAGTTGGGACAGAGAACTTAGGTTGATCACAAGGTGTAGGGGAGATTTTGGAGGGTTTTACCACATGGGAACAATGCAAAGTCAAGGGTGGTTCCAAGATATGAAAATCCCCAAATTATCATAGAGCTTCATTTTAAAATAAAACAAATTAGAACTCCCAAAAATAAATTTGAGAGAGAACCAACAGAGAAGAAGTTCCAAAAGATCAAACACCAAAGTTTGAAAAAAATAAAATCCTTGCCAAGGCAAAGGAAGTTTTTAAGTGGAAGGTTTTTTCTGAAAAAGAATTTTTTTTTAAAAACCTCTCCTCAAAAACCACAAAATTTTTGATAAAAACCAAATAAAAATTTTCGAGTGTCACAGCCCAGACCCCTGCGCCATAGGATTTAGACCGACATGCTGACCTCTCTGTTCTGCCTAGGTAGGGCTGCGACGTGTTGATCTTCCGAGGCCGGGCATGACCCAGAAAAGTGTGTCCGGCCAAAGCGGATCGAGCATGTCGGATAATGTGGTGCACCCCTGCAGGGAAGTTTATCTATTCGAATAGCCGTGTCCACGGTAACAGGCGACCCGGAGTTGTACCTTGACCTTATGACAACTAGAACCAGATACTTAATAAAATACACCCTTCCAAGTGCTAGATATAACCCGGTGATTGCTCTCACGCAGGGCGACAAGGATAGGATTGCCGGGTAGGATTATGCTATACGATGATACTTGGTGAACTTACCATCTACTCTTTTCTACATGCTGCAAGATGGAGGCTGCCAGAAGCGTAGTCTGATGACCCACAAGTGTAGGGGATCAATCGTATTCCTTTCGATAAGTAAGAGTGTCGAACCCAACGAGGAGCAGAAGGAAATGATAAACGGTTTTCAGTAAGGTTTTCTCTGCAAGCACTAAAATTGTAGGTGATAGATAGTTTTGTGATAAGATAAATGGTAATGAGTAACAAGTAAATAAAGTAAATAAAGTGCAGCAAGGTGGCCCAATCCTTTATGTAGCAAAGGATAAGCCTGGACAATTTCTAATAATGAGAAAGGAGCTCCCGAGGACACATGGGAATTATCGTCAAGCTAGTTTTCATCATGTTCATATGATTCGCGTTCGGTACTTTGATAATTTGGTATGTGGGTGGACCGGTACTTGGGTACTGCCCTAACTTGGACAAGCATCCCACTTATGATTAACCCCTATTGCAAGCGTCCGCAACTACAAAAGAAGTATTAAGGTAAACCTAACCACAGCATTAAACATTTGGATCCATATCAGCCCCTAATGAAGCAACACATAAACTAGGGTTTAAGCTTCTGTCACTCTAGCAACCCATCATTTATTACTTCCCCATGCCTTCCTCTAGGCTCAAATAATGGTGAAGTGTCATGTAGTCGACGTTGACATAACACCACTAGAGGAAAAGACAACATACATCTCACCAAAATATCGAACGAATACCAAATTCACATGACTACTAATAGCAAGACTTCACCCATGTCCACAGGAACAAACGTAACTACTCACGGAGCATATTCATGTTCATAATCAGAGGAGTAATAATATGCATAAAGGGTATGAACATATGATCTTCCACCAAGTAAACCAATCAGTATCAACTGCAAGGAGTAATCAACACTACTAGCAACCCACAGGTACCAATTTGTGGTTTTGATACAAGATTGGATACAAGAGATGAACTAGGGTTTTGAGAGGAGATGGTGCTGGTGAAGATGTTGATGGAGATTGACCCCCTCTCGATGAGAGGATCGTTGGTGATGACGTTGGTGATGATTTACCCCTCTCGGAGGGAAGTGTCCCCGGCAGAACAGCTCCGCCAGAGCCCTAGATTGGTTCCGCCAAGGTTCCGCCTCGTGGCGGCGGAGTTTCATCCCGTCAGCTTGCCCACGATTTTTTCCAGGGTAAAAGCTCTGATATAGCAGAAGATGGACAACAGAGGCCCACCAAGGGGCCCAGGAGATAGGGGGGCGCGCCCTGTAGGGGGGGGCCTCCTGTCTCCTGGACAGGGTGTGGGCCCC
>NW_025249433.1:0-2245 GCF_018294505.1 Triticum aestivum | reverse complement strand
AAAAAAATATAATTTCTAACATATTTAAATAGGAACACAATTGTAGAATTCATAACATGAACTACCGAATATACTTGGCAACTTGAACAATTTTCCAAATTATAGACGGTTCTTTTGAAAATTCCAAACATTTTTGAACAAAGCAAGAACAAAAATTTGAACGGAACATTTCCTGAAATGCACATACATTTCTTAAAGACATGAACCTTCTTATAAAAATACGAACATTTTTTAAGTTGTGATTTTTTAAATGGGAATATGTTTTAAAAATGCAGAAGAATTTTAGAAAATGTGTTTCTTTGATGCAAACTTTATTTTCAATTTTTAAACATATCTTTAAAACAAGAATATTTTTCGAATTTGAATTTTTTAAATGCATTTGTTTAGATGTTGAACAATTTTTAAAAATACAAACATTTCTTGAAAAATGGGAATATTTTTGTAATTTATATTTGAATAAATTTTGGCACGACAAAAAAATCCAAACATTTTGCAGAGTAGGAACACATTTTTGTAATTTGTATTTTTTACGAAATTTTGAATAAAAATTGAAAAATTACAATTGCGAATATTTAAAAAAAATTGAATTTCTGAAAAAATGAATAAAATAGACCTGCAATAGGAACACATAGAAAAATGACCTGCCTAGTCTTGGGCGCCCTGTGCGTAGTTTAAATTAGTTTCCCCATTGAGCGGGAAATAGAATTTTTTTATTGCTGCGGGGGCAGGAAAATATGGGCTGACTTTACTGGGTCATAGGGCGCGCAGCCCATATACAAAATTCTGCATAAATCGTTTTTCCTTTGCCAACAGATGGAGTACGAAAGTTTAGTACCACCTCGGATAGGGGGAAAAATAATCTTTTGGCGGTGAACGGATGAAAAAATCGAAGAAATGCACCTTGCTTTATTAGTAGGTATAGATTGTCTGTAAACTTTATCTTTAATTAATGAAAATTACTGTAGAATGATCGTTCTATGGTTTGGGCTTCAAAAAAAATCGCACCTGCCCAGCTGCGTTAACCGTCTGATTGTTTCACAATCCACAAAGTTGTTGATTCCCGTACGAGGGCATAACAAGTTTTAAGTTTTAGTTTCTTAATCTTTACGACTTTATCGGTCGCGGGTTTTTAAACTTATGATTTTATAAGTCACTCGTACCAAGTTTCAGACTTGATACTTGAAATTTACAATTTTGTCATTGTAGGTTCTGAAACATACAATTTTGCCGGTCGCTCATACTAAGTTTCAAAAGGTGAAATAAAAGAAACTTTTAAAAACTCATCGAAATGTATTTAAAATGGATCTTATTTGAATGCCCTTCTCACTAGAAACACGAATATGTGGTCCAACTTCTTCTCTCACAAAATATGTTGGAGCATGTACTACAGCTGGATGTACATCTACAGCCTGCCCCTCTTCTCTCTCTGCTCTCCTCTCTACTTCAACTAGGCAAAAATCTCATGTGGCCTCTTTTATAGCCTACCTACATTAGGAAGCGGATTAGGAGCACTATGATTTCTGAAAAAAGCTTTGGTATGTAATACTTTGAGGTGTTTGGACTAGAACAGGTACGTGGTTTAAGATGCCATAGTATTTTTTATACCATGGTTTTTCTGTTGTATATACCTAGAAAAACTGAATTAGAATCAGCTGTCATGCATGCATAATTATTACCAAAACTATAGCAAAACTACACTATAGCCAAACACTTCGGTGGTTTTCACAGAACTAAGAAAAACTATGGTATCTACAGGGCATGTATCAGCCACTCATGCATGCATGTATTTACGCAGTACTTAGTGCACTAACTTAATGAGTGGAACATGCAGCCCGCTCTCAATCAACTAATAAACTCTAACTACACACTCTACTGATCTAGGACAAAAAATTCTACGATCAAGGTTATACATGATAAAGCACATGAAACATGCAAGTAGGTCCGAATCTGTGTTCACCAACTTGGGGGTGTCGGCGTTACGAGGCGACGGGGGCGACGGCGTCGGTGCGTCGGCGTGAGCTGGCGTCAGTGGCAGATGGCGTCAGGGCCGTCGCGGGCGTCGGCGTGAGGTGGCGTCGGGGCCGGCGCCGGCCGCAGATGGCGTCGGAGGAGGCGATCGTGGAGGCGGCGTGAGGTGGCGTCGGCCGCAGATGACGTCGGGGGAGGCGATCGTGGAGGCGGTGTGAGGTGGCGTCGGGGGCGGCGTTGGCCGTAGATGGCGTCGGGAGAGGCGATCCTGGAGGCG
>NW_025249432.1:0-2246 GCF_018294505.1 Triticum aestivum | reverse complement strand
TTTTTTTTATCTCAGTTTACATGCGACGTGGGAAGCAGTCCAGGGGAGTCGACCGTAATGGCCACTAGGGCGCCGTCCCAGCTCACCTGATAAAATACTCCGTTGACAAGCTCCACGGTAATATCCGGATCTACTTTGAGTCCCGGATCTAGGGCCCTTCCAGGGTCCTCTGGTTGTGGGGAGGGGCTGAAGATTCCTTCCACGGCCCTCCTCAGTTCCTGCTCAGAGGCATTGATGCAAGTAATCTTAGCAGAAGTACGATAGAGTAAATGAAACTGGGAAAAGAATGGCAACTTACCCACTCTGGGGAGTTGTACATGGAGAATCCGTCCCGCGTTTTTATACGAAGGAACTCCTCCTCTTCCCCTTTGTACAAATCAGACAAAATCCATGCCAAAGCGGCATCGGAGTCCGGACCCTTACGACCACAGCGGGTGGCGTCGTCTTCCCTGTTGTAATGACACATGGGTTCCCCCCGATATTGAAGCGGCTGCACTCCTTGCTTTATGCATATTGCCATGACCTCAACAATCGTCAGTCCGGACATGGCCAACAACTTTATCCTGTTCATCAGGAGCAATATCTCCCTTGTGTCCTCTTCTTGAGGGACCCGGGGACGCCGGCTTAGGCGTGCCCTCGGTGGGGCGTTGCTCAATTTGGGGAGACCCCTCCAGACTGGATCCGGAAGGGGAACGTCATTTATGTAGAACCACTCTGAAGGCCAGTTTTCTCGTGCATTCTCAGGAGTGCCATACAGGTATCCGGTCTCGGCAATGTGCCATACTTCGGCCCCACCCAGTTGATACAGGGACTCCCCCTGGGTGTGGGGGACAAGGCAGAACAGCTTCCTCCACAATCCGAAGTGTGGTTCGCAGCCAAAAAACAGCTCGCAAAGGGCGACGTACCCCGCTATGTGCAGAATGGAGGCTGGGGTAAGATTGTGTAACTGGAGGCCATAGAACTCCAGGAGCCCACGGAGAAACGGGTGGATAGGAAACCCGACGCCCCTCAGCAGATGCGAGATGAGGCATATTCACTCCTCCGGAGACGGGTTAGGAGATCCCTCATCTTGTTCCCCTCTGTCGTAAGTAGCTATTCTAGCTCGGACGGAGACCATGAATGCCGGTGGAAGAAACCTTTGAGTTTGTAACTTCACCAAATGGCTGTGAGGAACTGAGCACTCTCCCCAATCCCCCGACTTAGGGTGAGGAGGGCAAGCATAAGAGCTGCGACGGCCGGCATGCTGGAATAGCTTTTCGCGAAGCGCTCTGGGATGCTAGCTCAAGGGAGGAGAGTGAGGTTTGGATCTGAGAACCCCTGTCACTTCAAATAGACGGTTGTCTCGGAGGATCGGGGGTGGCAAATGCAAAAATACCTTGACTCCTCGCATTCGCTCGACACGTGGAAATGATCATTACTGACGCGCTGAAGCTGAGGAGCACAACATTGATTGGAGACTGGACACTATTCATCATAACAGGTACATTGGAGTATTCGGAGGAGGAACCCGCCTTGCAATGCCGAAGACAATACCGCGTGCCGGACTCGTCGTCATTGAAGGCTGGTTCAGGGGCTACTGAGGGAGTCTTGGATTAGGGGGTATCCGGACAGCCAGACTGTGTACAACGTCCGGACTATTGAAGCGTGAAGATACAAGACTCAAGCTTCGGCCCGTGTCCGGATGGGACTTTCCTTGGCGTGGAAGGCAAGCTTGGCGATCCGGATATTATATTTCCTTCCTTGTAACCGACTCCATGTAAACCCTAGCTCTCTTCGTGTCTATATAAACCAGAGAGGTTGGTCCTTAGAAGGCCAATCACAATTACATTCATACCATCATAGGCTAGCTCCTAGGGTTTAGCCTCTACGATCTCGTGGTAGATCTACTCTTGTACTACCCATATCATCAATATTAATCAAGAAGGAAGTAGGGTTTTACCTCCATCGAGAGGGCCCGAACGTGGGTAAACATCTGAGTCCCTTACTTCTTGTTACCATCAGCCTTGACGGACAGATCGGGACCCCCTACCCGAGATCCACCGGTTTTGACACCGACAACAGGCTTCACCGCAAGTCTGTATAAAACTATATGCTTTGATCAACTCATCAAAGCATATATTCCAACTCCGAGATGCTTGCACCAGTCCATAGATGGATCACTGGAGCTTGCACACTTTGTTAGCTCCTTTAGGATTGACAAAAACCTTCTGGTTGCATCATATACAACTCTTCTTTAATAAATCCAT
>NW_025249431.1:0-2246 GCF_018294505.1 Triticum aestivum | reverse complement strand
TGGGTTGTGGGTTCAAAGGACAATCCAGGAGAATTGGTTTGAGGTCAAAACTCAATTGCAATAGGGCACTTGCTTTGAAAATCTCTCAGGCTCCAAATAATTTTCAGAATTGAATTGAGGGGAAAAATAATTAGAATAAAATCCAAAACCAGTTTGGATTAGTTGGGACAGAGAATTTAGGTTGATCACAAGTTGTAGGGGAGGTTTTGGAGGGGTTTTACCACATGGGCAAGAATGCCAAGTCATGGTGGTTCCAAGATATGAAAATCCCAAATTTCATGGAGTTTCTTTTTAAAAGAAAAAGATTAAACTCCCAAAAATAATTTTGAGAGAGAACCAACAGAGAAGAAGTTTCAAAAGGTCAAACACCAAAGTTTGAAGCAAGAACAAAAACCTTGCCAAAGGAAAGAGAGTTTCTTAAGAGGAAGGTTTTCTGGAAAATTTTAAATGGCCTCTTTTCAAAAACC
Source organism: Triticum aestivum (assembly GCF_018294505.1). NCBI lineage: Eukaryota > Viridiplantae > Streptophyta > Magnoliopsida > Poales > Poaceae > Triticum > Triticum aestivum. Next base: position 1,779 of record NW_025249431.1, on the reverse strand, counting down.
ACAAAGTTTTTTTTTTGAAAACCAAAGTAAAAATTTTGGAGTGTCACAACACCTACCCCCTTAGGAAAAATCTCGTCCCCGAGATTTCAGCTGATCCTTAAATAAGTGTGGATGCTCTGTCCGAAGAAAATCCTCGCTTTCCCAAGTTGCTTCACTGTTGGTGTGATTGCTCCACTGGACTTTGAAAAACTTGATGGTTTTCTGTCAGGTCCTCCTTTCAGACTCCTCCAATATTCTTATGGGACGTTCTCGATGAGTGAGGTCTGGCTGTATGTCAATGTTCTCATGAGATACTTGTTTCTCTGGGTTGCTTACGCACTTCCTTAATTGAGAGACGTGGAACACGTCGTGAATGTCGGACAAGTCTTCGGGTAAGTCTAGCTGGTAGGCTATAGTGCCTCTTCGTGCCACTATGCAAAATGGTCCAATGAATCTTGGTGCTAATTTTCCTTTAATCTTAAACCGTTGCAATCCTCTCATCGGGGATACTCTCAAGTATACGAATTCACCGGGTTCGAAGCTGACCCTACGATGTTTCTAATCATAATAACTTTTCTGTCGACTTTGAGCAGTCTTAAGTCGGTCCCTGATTAGCTTGACTTTTTCCTCGGCTTCTCTGAGCATATCTGGTCCGAAGATGCGGCTGTCTCCGGTCTCTGACCAATTTAACGGGGTACGACATCTCCTTCCGTATAGGGCTTCGAAAGGAGCCATTTGCAGGCTGGCCTGGTAACTATTGTTGTATGCGAACTCGGCATATGGCAGGCTGTCCTCCCAACTGGTTCCATAGGTGAGGACACATGCTCTCAGCATGTCTTCTAAAACCTGGTTTACGCGTTCTGTTTGTCCATCAGTCTGTGGATGGTATGCGGTACTGAAGGCTAGTTGGGTTCCCAGAGCCTGTTGTAATTGCTCCCAAAATCTTGAGACGAACTGAGTGCCTCTGTCGGAAATTATAGTCTTCGGGACACCGTGCAGACAGACTATGCGGGAAAGATAAATCCTGGCAAGCCTCTGAGTGGTGTAGGTTGTCTTCACTGGAATGAAGTGTGCTACTTTGGTCAACCTGTCAGTGATGACCCATATGGCATCATTCCCGTGTCGTGATCGAGGTAATCCGACAATAAAATCCATCCCTATTTCATCCCATTTCCACTCAGGTATTTTGTTAGGTTGCAGTAGTCCGGCTGGTCTCTGATGTTCAGCTTTTATGCGTTGACATGAGTCGCAACATGCAATGAAAGCGGCTATGTCCCTCTTCATACCGTGCCACCAAAATCTTTCCTGAATATCCTTATACATCTTGGTTCCTCCAGGGTGGATCGAATATGGAGTGGTGTGTGCTTCAGTTAAAACTTGCTGTTTAAGGTCTTCTATGTTTGGCACGCATAGCCTTTCTCCGTACCATAATATTCCTTCATTGTCTATGACAAATTCCGAGGCCTTGCCCATACTCAACTTCCTTTTAATTCCTTCAATGCTGGGGTGACCGGACTGAGCCTCTTTAATTTTCTCCACAAGGTGTGGTTGTATTTCCAAGTTTGATATGGTGCCTTCTGCTACCATTATCAAGTTGAGCTTGACAAATTCTTGATGGAATTCGGGCCTCAAGCTGTGCAGATAGTTCCCGTCGGAGCTGGGGTTCCGACTCAGGGCATCGGCCACTACGTTTGCTTTCCCTGGATGGTAATGGATACCAACATCATAATCCTTTACCAATTCCAACCAGCGGCGTTGCCGTAAATTTAGTTCTGGCTGCGTAAAAATGTATTTGAGGCT
>NW_025249430.1:1386-2246 GCF_018294505.1 Triticum aestivum | reverse complement strand
AATGCTTTTCAATTTTTGGGTCTTATTGCTCAAAATAATTAGTAAATGCATGAAAAATAACAAATGAAGTCAGAAAGGATTGATAAATGATGATGTGGCTTTGAATGGTGCATTTTGAACACACAAAAAGTAAGGAGTTCAAATAAGTTTTAAAAAATGAAATCCCTTTGTAACAGACGAGTTTCCGTATGAAATCCTGATACTTTGAAAGAGATTGTCCGTTTTGTACACGAAGTGCATCCAGTTTTTGCCGTAACCCTCTCAACTTTCTTGCACATGCTATGTGGATGAAATGATGATACCATGCCAACTTTCGTCCTTTTCAGAGTTCATTTGAAATGCTTTTCAATTTTAGGGTCTTATAGCCGAAAATAATTAGTAAATGCATGAAAAATAACACATGAAGTCAGAAAGGATTGAAAAATGATGATGTGGCTTTGAATGGTGCATTTTAAACACATAAAAAGTCAGGAGTTCAAATAAGTTTTCAAAAATGAAATCCCTTTGTAACAGACGAGTTTCTGTATGAAATCCTGATACTTTGAAAGAGATTGTCCGTTTTGTACACGAAGTGCATCCAGTTTTTGCCGTAACCCTCTCAACTTTCTTGCACATGCTATGTGGATGAAATGATGATACCATGCCAACTTTCAACCTTTTCAGAGTTCATTTGAAATGCTTTTCAATTTTAGGGTCTTATAGCTCAAAATAATTAGTAAATGCATGAAAAATAACAAATGAAGTCAGAAAGGATTGAAAAATGATGATGTGGCTTTCAATGGTGCATTTTGAACACACACAAAGTCAGGAGTTCAAATAAGTTTTAAAAAATGAAATCCCTTTGTAACAGACGAGTTTCC
>NW_025249430.1:974-1376 GCF_018294505.1 Triticum aestivum | reverse complement strand
TACACGAAGTGCATCCAGTTTTTGCCGTAACCCTCTCAACTCTCTTGCACATGCTATGTGGATGAAATGATGATACCATGCCAACTTTCAACCTTTTCGGAGTTCATTTGAAATGCTTTTCAATTTTAGGGTCTTATAGCTCAAAATAATTAGTAAATGCATGAAAAATAACAAATGAAGTCAGAAAGGATTGATAAATGATGATGTGGCTTTGAATGGTGCATTTTGAACACACAAAAAGTCAGGAGTTCAAATAAGTTTTAAAATAAGAAATCCCTTTGCAACAGACGAGTTTCCGTCTGAAATCCTCATACTTTGAAAGAGATTGTCCGTTTTGTACACGAAGTGCATCCAGTTTCTGCCGTAACCCTCTCAACTTTCTTGCACATGCTATGTGGATGA
>NW_025249430.1:0-964 GCF_018294505.1 Triticum aestivum | reverse complement strand
TTTTTGCCGTAACCCTCTCAACTTTCTTGCACATGCTATGTGGATGAAATGATGATACCATGCCAACTTTCGTCCTTTTCAGAGTTCATTTGAAATGCTTTTCAATTTTAGGGTCTTATAGCCGAAAATAATTAGTAAATGCATGAAAAATAACACATGAAGTCAGAAAGCATGGAAAAATGATGATGTGGCTTTGAATGGTGCATTTTGAACACACAAAAAGTCAGGAGTTCAAATAAGTTTAAAAAATGAAATCCCTTTGTAACAGACGAGTTTCCGTATGAAATCATGATACTTTGAAAGAGATTGTCCATTTTGTACACGAAGTGCATCCAGTTTTTGCCGTAACCCTCTCAAATTTCTTGCACATGCTATGTGGATGAAATCATGATACCATGCCAACTTTCAACCTTTTCAGAGTTCATTTGAAATGCTTTTCAATTTTAGGGTCTTATAGCTCAAAATTATTAGTAAATGCATGAAAAATAACAAATGAAGTCAGAAAGGATTGAAAACTGATGATGTGGCTTTGAATGGTGCATTTTGAACACACAAAAAGTCAGGAGTTCAAATAAGTTTTAAAAAATGAAATCCCTTTGTAACAGACGAGTTTCCGTATGAAATCTTGATACTTTGAAAGAGATTGTCCGTTTTGTACACGAAGTGCATCCAGTTTTTGCCGTAACCCTCTCAACTTTCTTGCACATGCTATGTGGATGAAATGATGATACCATGCCAACTTTCGACCTTTTCAGAGTTCATTTGAAATGCTTTTCAATTTTAGGGTCTTATAGCCGAAAATAATTAGTAAATGCATGAAAAATAACACATGAAGTCAGAAAGGATTGAAAAATGATGATGTGGCTTTGAATGGTGCATTTTAAACACATAAAAAGTCAGGAGTTCAAATAAGTTTTCAAAAATGAAATCCCTTTGTAACAGACGAGTTTCTGTATGAAATCCT
>NW_025249429.1:0-2246 GCF_018294505.1 Triticum aestivum | reverse complement strand
AGAGGCTGAATTTTGAAAATTTTGAAAAGAGAAGGAGTGGATCAAGATGGTTCTGGGTTGTGGGTACAAAGGACTATCCAGGGGAGTTGGTTTGAGGTCAAAACTCAAATGCAATATGGTACTTGCTTTGAAAATCATTTTGGCTCAAGATAATTTTCAGAATTGATTTGAGAGGGAAAATAATTAGAATAAAATCCAAAACTTGTTTGGATTAGTTGGGACAGAGAACTTAGGTTGATCACAAGGTGTAGGGGAGATTTTGGAGGGTTTTACCACATGGGAACAATGCAAAGTCAAGGGTGGTTCCAAGATATGAAAATCCCCAAATTATCATAGAGCTTCATTTTAAAATAAAACAAATTAGAACTCCCAAAAATAAATTTGAGAGAGAACCAACAGAGAAGAAGTTCCAAAAGATCAAACACCAAAGTTTGAAAAAAATAAAATCCTTGCCAAGGCAAAGGAAGTTTTTAAGTGGAAGGTTTTTTCTGAAAAAGATTTTTTTTTTAAAAAACCTCTCCTCAAAAACCACAAAACTTTTGATAAAAACCAAATAAAAATTTTCGAGTGTCACAGCCCAGACCCCTGCGCCATAGGATTTAGACCGACATGCTGACCTCTCTGTTCTGCCTAGGTAGGGCTGCGACGTGTTGATCTTCCGAGGCCGGGCATGACCCAGAAAAGTGTGTCCGGCCAAAACGGATCGAGCATGTCGGATAATGTGGTGCACCCCTGCAGGGAAGTTTATCTATTCGAATAGCCGTGTCCACGGTAACAGGCGACCCGGAGTTGTACCTTGACCTTATGACAACTAGAACCAGATACTTAATAAAATACACCCTTCCAAGTGCTAGATATAACCCGGTGATTGCTCTCACGCAGGGCGACAAGGAGAGGATTGCCGGGTAGGATTATGCTATACGATGATACTTGGTGAACTTACCATCTACTCTTTTCTACATGCTGCAAGATGGAGGCTGCCAGAAGCGTAGTCTGATGACCCACAAGTGTAGGGGATCAATCGTATTCCTTTCGATAAGTAAGAGTGTCGAACCCAACGAGGAGCAGAAGGAAATGATAAACGGTCTTCAGTAAGGTTTTCTCTGCAAGCACTAAAATTGTAGGTGATAGATAGTTTTGTGATAAGATAAATGGTAACGAGTAACAAGTAAATAAAGTAAATAAAGTGCAGCAAGGTGGCCCAATCCTTTATGTAGCAAAGGATAAGCCTGGACAATTTCTAATAATGAGAAAGGAGCTCCCGAGGACACATGGGAATTATCGTCAAGCTAGTTTTCATCATGTTCATATGATTCGCGTTCGGTACTTTGATAATTTGGTATGTGGGTGGACCGGTACTTGGGTACTGCCCTAACTTGGACAAGCATCCCACTTATGATTAACCCCTATTGCAAGCGTCCGCAACTACAAAAGAAGTATTAAGGTAAACCTAACCACAGCATTAAACATTTGGATCCATATCAGCCCCTAATGAAGCAACACATAAACTAGGGTTTAAGCTTCTGTCACTCTAGCAACCCATCATTTATTACTTCCCCATGCCTTCCTCTAGGCTCAAATAATGGTGAAGTGTCATGTAGTCGACGTTGACATAACACCACTAGAGGAAAAGACAACATACATCTCACCAAAATATCGAACGAATACCAAATTCACATGACTACTAATAGCAAGACTTCACCCATGTCCACAGGAACAAACGTAACTACTCACGGAGCATATTCATGTTCATAATCAGAGGAGTAATAATATGCATAAAGGGTATGAACATATGATCTTCCACCAAGTAAACCAATCAGTATCAACTGCAAGGAGTAATCAACACTACTAGCAACCCACAGGTACCAATTTGTGGTTTTGATACAAGATTGGATACAAGAGATGAACTAGGGTTTTGAGAGGAGATGGTGCTGGTGAAGATGTTGATGGAGATTGACCCCCTCTCGATGAGAGGATCGTTGGTGATGACGTTGGTGATGATTTACCCCTCTCGGAGGGAAGTGTCCCCGGCAGAACAGCTCCGCCAGAGCCCTAGATTGGTTCCGCCAAGGTTCCGCCTCGTGGCGGCGGAGTTTCATCCCGTCAGCTTGCCCACGATTTTTTCCAGGGTAAAAGCTCTGATATAGCAGAAGATGGACAACAGAGGCCCACCAAGGGGCCCAGGAGATAGGGGGGCGCGCCCTGTAGGGGGGGGCCTCCTGTCTCCTGGACAGGGTGTGGGCCCC
>NW_025249428.1:0-2246 GCF_018294505.1 Triticum aestivum | reverse complement strand
AAAATGCACCATTCAAAGCCACATCATCATTTTTCAATCCTTTCTGACTTCATTTGTTATTTTTCATGCATTTACTAATTATTTTGAGCTATGAGACCCTAAAATTGAAAGGCATTTCAAATGAACTCTGAAAAGGTTGAAAGTTGGCATGATATCATCATTTCATCCACATAGCATGTGCAAGAAAGTTGAGAGGGTTACGGCAAAAACTGGATGCACTTCGTGTACAAAACGGACAATCTCTTTCAAAGTATCAGGATTTCATCCGGAAACTCGTCTGTTACAAAGGGATTTCATTTTTTAAAACTTATTTGAACTCCTGACTTTTTGTGTGTTCAAAATGCACCATTCAAAGCCACATCATCATTTTTCAATCCTTTGTGACTTCGTTTGTTATTTTTGATGCGTTTACTAATTATTTTGAGCTATAAGACCCTCAAATTGAAAGGCATTTCAAATGACCTCTGAAAAGGTTGAAAGTTGGCATGATATCATCATTTCATCCACATAGCATTTGCAAGAAAGTTGAGAGGGTTACGGCAAAAACTGGATGCACTTCGTGTACAAAACGGACAATCTCTTTCAAAGTATCAGGATTTCATCCGGAAACTCGTCTGTTACAAAGGGATTTCATTTTTTAAAACTTATTTGAACTCCTGACTTTTTGTGTGTTCAAAATGCACCATTCAAAGCCACATCATCATTTTTCAATCCTTTCTGACTTCATTTGTTATTTTCATGCATTTACTAATTATTTTGAGCTATAAGACCCTAAAATTGAAAAGCATTTCAAATGAACTCTGAAAAGGTTGAAAGTTGGCATGATATCATCATTTCATCCACATAGCATGTGCAAGTAAGTTGAGAGGGTTACGGCAAAAACTGGATGCACTTCGTGTACAAAACGGACAATCTCTTTCAAAGTATCAGGATTTCATCCGGAAACTCGTCTGTTACAAAGGGATTTCATTTTTTAAAACTTATTTGAACTCCTGACTTTTTGTGTGTTCAAAATGCACCATTCAAAGCCACATCATCATTTTTCAATCCTTTCTGACTTCATTTGTTATTTTTCATGCATTTACTAATTATTTTGAGCTATAAGACCCTAAAATTGAAAAGCATTTCAAATGAACTCTGAAAAGGTTGAAAATTGGCATGATATCATCATTTCATCCACATAGCATGTGCAAGAAAGTTGAGAGGGTTACGGCAAAAACTGGATGCACTTCGTGTACAAAACGGACAATCTCTTTCAAAGTATCAGGATTTCATCCGGAAACTCGTCTGTTACAAAGGGATTTCATTTTTTAAAACTTATTTGAACTCCTGACTTTTTGTGTGTTCAAAATGCACCATTCAAAGCCACATCGTCATTTTTCAATCCTTTCTGACTTCATTTGTTATTTTTCATGCATTTACTAATTATTTTGAGCTATAAGACCCTCAAATTGAAAGGCATTTCAAATGAACTCTGAAAAGGTTGAAAGTTGGCATGATATCATCATTTCATCCACATAGCATTTGCAAGAAAGTTGAGAGGGTTACGGCAAAAACTGGATGCACTTCGTGTACAAAACGGACAATCTCTTTCAAAGTATCAGGATTTCATCCGGAAACTCGTCTGTTACAAAGGGATTTCATTTTTTAAAACTTATTTGAACTCCTGACTTTTTGTGTGTTGAAAATGCACCATTCAAAGCCACATCATCATTTTTCAATCCTTTCTGACTTCGTTTGTTATTTTTGATGCGTTTACTAATTATTTTGAGCTATGAGACCCTCAAACTGAAAGGCATTTCAAATGACCTCTGAAAAGGTTGGAAGTTGGCATGATATCATCATTTCATCCACATAGCATTTGCAAGAAAGTTGAGAGGGTTACGGCAAAAACTGGATGCACTTCGTGTACAAAACGGACAATCTCTTTCAAAGTATCAGGATTTCATCCGGAAACTCGTCTGTTACAAAGGGATTTCATTTTTTTAAAACTTATTTGAACTCCTGACTTTTTGTGTGTTCCAAATGCACCATTCAAAGCCACATCATCATTTTTCAATCCTTTGTGACTTCATTTGTTATTTTTCATGCGTTTACTAATTATTTTGAGCTATAAGACCCTCAAATTGAAAGGCATTTCAAATGAACTCTGAAAAGGTTGAAAGTTGGCATGATATCATCATTTCATCCACATAGCATTTGCAAGAAAGTTGAGAGGGTTACGGCAAAAACTGGATGCACTTCGT
>NW_025249427.1:0-2246 GCF_018294505.1 Triticum aestivum | reverse complement strand
CGATGTTTTGTCAAGATATTCCTTTTCATGAGGTTATCAAGTCTATGACTAGAGTCACGTGGTTTGCTCTTGATAAAAATAGTCTTTGAAAAATCGTTATAAACAACATAATTCGCATGCACGTAGACCTACTGATTAATACTCTAACAAAAAAAGGTATGTTTTCATCAGTGAATAGAAGGTAAATGCAAATTAGGACCACTCAATGACAATCACCTTCCTTTCTCTGACGTACACACTCTCTGCTCCACTTTGTATGTGTGCACGCGAGCGCACATGCATGTCATTCAATCACATTAAGAGGATCGGAGATGGTGGGTAGATATGAAAGTCTTGCCTTGCAAAATTGCCATGTGAAATAGAATTGCGATAAATGTTTTCACCAACAACTACATGATATATATAGCACCCCCGATATTCTATGTTCCCTCCATGCTTTGTGAGTCATTTGATGCATGTCTCATCCACAAATAGTAAGGGAAACAATATAACAAAAAAAAAGATCCTGGTTAGATTGAGAATGAGAGATATAGGGAAGAAAAGGTTTAGAAATTGGCCCCCCTCTTGTATTCGTTAATCTCATTCACCATGTGGCGCACCCTGTCCTTTGCACATTCACTATCTGGAGCTCTTTGCAAAGACCTTGCCACTTGCCACTGTGCCCACAACCAGCTGGTCCAGGTGGGTGAGTCAAAGATTACAAAGGCCCTCAAAACCGCGGAGTTCGTCAACATGTGTGTATCCATGTTGCCAATTGCGGGCTCGGTGTGTATACATTTTGATAAAAGAAATGCACACCTACAAAAGTGTGTCTGATTTTTTGCATCGAGGTGCATCATTCTGTTTAGCAGCCTGTTCACAAAATAGCTGTGCCAACCACCGTACAAGCAGGTGCTCAACACGTGTTTTAATGTTGCAAGGTGTACCTTACTGTCCTTCATGAGTTAGCGTGCCTCCATTACCCAGCCACAGTGTAATCATTTTCGATGAAAGTCACTCGGATGCCCCCAACGAACTTACAGTAGTCTGACAACCATTCATGTAAATGTTATCAGCTTACGAACGATTAATGTCACAGAAAAGCTTAAAGTGAATGCTAAAAGCAGTGTCAAGCTTAATTATGAGCTTCTTTCCTGCGTGGTAGTTGCATGGATACCTCTAAGCTATTCCTCAATCGCCTTCAGTGCAGTGTTGTCCTTCGCTCCATGGCTGCAGAAAAATGTGTGGGCAACAATTTTCACACGTCAGCAGTACTATCATTTGAAAATCATGCAACTGAGAGCACGGGTTCAAATAAAATGATGTTTTTGTTGTGCTCAAATCAGTGGGAATTGACTATGCTGTTGGGCAGCTCGGCCTCTCATGGTGAAGGTGCCGATTTGTGTTCAGGCAGGTGGCACTTCATTAGCAACAACTATGATTTGGCTTATCTTCTTTGGGTAATGAACAGGTGTCGTCAACAGTCAACACAATGTTGTCTTCTTCTCTCGGCCATCTATACTTCGGTATCAGCCTTACCTGGGCTTCCTTGAACATATTGATGACGATGACTCCTGCGTTATCAGGCCTATTCCTGAGATGCTACTGCACTTCGATCAGCAACAATAGCATCAGTGCTCCATTGACATGTGTGGAGTGAAGAAGATGCAGGACTTACAAAGCAGTGATTCATAACTTCAGTTCTGCAGAGGATCTTTTTGTAATTATGTTGGTTAATTAATATAGATCCTTGGCAACTCAGAAAAACCCTGTCAAGTAATTATGGTGTTTGATTAATATAGATCCTTGACAAGATGGAGAAACTCATATATTCGTGTACTAGTTATTTACTTATACTCTTTTGCACGTGCATTGATTTATTTCATGGATATTCCTTTGGTTCAACACCAATGATGTCAGACATATATGGACATGTGTGATCTTCATGAATATTCCACATCTACAGTCCCTATAGCATTCCCTCTTTCGAATTCGCTTTTGGGACATGTAGATTGTTTGATTTTTTTCATGGATACATTGTTACTACAAGGAAAAATAATGATTTCTTAAAGCAACAAAAAGAATTACAAGGTGCAAGAAACCAAGTAAAATGGTATGTTCATCGATAAAATAATATCTAACATAAGCGCAATGTATTAATGCTTCATATTTCTAAATACCAGGTCATTGTTGTCATTTCTATGCTTACATTTGTTAATATTCTTTTATATCATTTTGGCCATTTAATAAATTTTAGTTGAAAGCTG
>NW_025249426.1:0-2246 GCF_018294505.1 Triticum aestivum | reverse complement strand
ATCAACATGCCGTGGTACAAAATTTGTCCCATTTGGTGCAGGTTTGGGTATATGCTTCTCACAAACCGGAGCTCCTCACAACAAGCATGATGGTTTTCTGTAGGGAACGCCCCAACATTGGGGACGAAACGATATCCATTGCCTCTTATTGCTTTCAAGTGTTTTTCTCATGTCAACATAGAACAACAGGAGTGTTGTGTGATTTTTTGTGATTTTTTGGGGTTCGTTTGGACATTTTTATGCATTAACTGAGTTTTCAATGCATTTATGTGCATAATTCAAATTTGAACTACATGCGCATGCTCCAGTGTATATAAATTCATTGAAAAATCAAATCTTTGTCCTTGGGTGCATGCTTAGGTCCCATGCAAGAAATGGGAATGAATTTAAACACCAGGGCACCGTTGATTGCCGGCAAAACATTGAGATGCCTGGTTTTTAAATTCTAGTAAATCCAAAACTAGTCTGAAATTCATGAAACTCGACATGCTATCATGGAGCGGCATCAACATGCCGTGGTACAAATTTTGTCCCATTTGGTGCAGGTTTGGTTATGTGCTTCTCACAAACCGGCGCTTCTCACAAGAAGCATGATGGTTTTCGGTAGGGAACGTCCCACTATTGGGGACGAAACAATATCTATTGCCTCTTATAGCTTTCAAGTTTTTTTCTCGTGTCAACACAGAACAACAGGACTGTTGTGTGAATTTTTGTGATTTTTGGAGGTTCGTTTGGACATTTTTATGCATTAACTGAGTTTTCAATGCATTTATGTGCATACTTCAAATTTGAACTACATGCACATGCTCCAGTGCATATAAATTCGTTGAAAAATCAAATCTTTGTCCTTGGGTGCATGCTTAGGTCCCATGCAAGAAATGGGAATGAATTTCAAACACCAGGGCACCGTTGATTGCCGGCAAAACATTGAGATGCCTGGTTTTAAATTCTAGTAAATCCAAAACTTGTCTGAAATTCATGAAACTTGGCATGCTATCATGGAGCGGCACGAACATGCCGTGGTACAAATTTAGTCCCATTTGGTGCAGGTTTGGGTATATGCTTCTCACAAACCGGAGCATCTCACAACAAGCATGATGGTTTTCGGTAGGGAACGTCCCACCTTTGGGGATGAAACGATATCCATTGCCTCTTATTGCTTTCAAGTGTTTTTCTCGTGTCAACATAGAACAACAGAAGTGTTGTGTGAATTTTTTTGATTTTTCGGGGTTCATTTGGACATTTTTATGCATTAACTTAGTTTTCAATGCATTTATGTGCATAATTCAAATTTGAACTACATGCGCATGCTCCAGTGCATGTAAATTGGTTGAAAAATCAAATATGTGTCCTTGGGTGCATGCTTAGGTCCCATGTAGGAAATGGGAATGAATTTGAAACACTAGGGCACCGTTGATTGCCGGCAAAACATTGATATGCCTGGTTTTTAAATTCCAGTAAATCCAAAACTAGTATGAGATTCATGAAACCTGGCATTCTACCATGGAGCGGCATCAACATGCCGTGGTTCAAAATTTGTCCCATTTGGTGCAGGTTTGGGTATATGCTTCTCACAAACCGGAGCTTCTCACAACAAGCATGATGGTTTTTGGTAGGGAACGTCCCACCTTTGGGGACGAAACGATATCGATTGCCTCTTATTGCTTTCAAGTTTTTTTCTCGTGGCAACATAGAACAACAGGAGTGTTGTATGAATTTTTGTGATTTTCGGGGTTCGTTTGGACATTTTTATGCATTAACTGAGTTTTCAATGCATTTATGTGCATAATTCAAATTTGAACTACATGCGCATGCTCCAGTGCATATAAATTCGTTGAAAAATCAAATCTTTTTCCTTGGGTGCAAGCTTAGGTCCCACGCAAGAAATGGGAATGAATTTCAAACACCAGGGCACCGTTGATTGCCGACAAAACATTGAGATGCCTGGTTTTTGAATTCTAGTAAATCCAAAACTCGTCTGAAATTCATGAAACTTGGCATGCTATCATGGAGCAGCATCAACATGCCGTGGTACAAGTTTTGTCCCGTTGGGGCAGGTTTGGGTATATGCTTCTAACAAACCGGAGCTTCTCACAACAAGCATGATGGTTTTCGGTAGGGAACGTCCCACCTTTGGGGACGAAAGGATATTCATTGCCTCTTATTGCTTTCAGGTGTTTTTCTCGTGTCAGCATAGAACAACAGGAGTGTTGTGTGAATTTTTGTGATTTTTCGGGGTTTGTTTG
>NW_025249425.1:0-2246 GCF_018294505.1 Triticum aestivum | reverse complement strand
GGGGAGAACACTTCTTGAAATTGTTGTAAGGGATCATCTTATTTACTACCGTCGTTCTAAGCAAACAAGATGCATAAACATGATAAACATCACATGCAATCAAATAGAGTAGTGACATGATATGGCCAATATCATATAGCTCCTTTGATCTTCATCTTCGGGGCTCCATGATCATCTTGTCACCGGCATGACACCATGATCTCCATCATCATGATCTCCATCATCGTGTCTTCATGAAGTTGTCACGCCAACGACTACTTCTACTTCTATGACTAACACGTTTAGCAATAAAGTAAAGTAGTTTACATGGCGTTCTTCAATGACACGCAGGTCATACAATAAATAAAGACAACTCCTATGGCTCCTGCCGGTTGTCATACTCATCGACATGCAAGTCGTGAATCCTATTACAAGAACATGATCAATCTCATACATCACATATATCATTCATCACATCCTTTTGGCCATATCACATCGCATAGCATACCCTGCAAAAACAAGTTAGACGTCCTCTAATTGTTGTTAGCATGTTTTACGTGGCTGCTATGGGTTTCTAGCAAGAACGTTTCTTACCTACGCAAAACCACAACGTGATATGCCAATTGCTATTTACCCTTCATAAGGACCCTTTTCATCGAATCCGTTCCGACTAAAGTGGGAGAGACTGGCACCCGCTAGCCACCTTATGCACCAAGTGCATGTCAATCGGTGGAACCTGTCTCACGTAAGAGTACGTGTAAGGTCGGTCCGGGCCGCTTCATCCCACAATACCGTCGAAACAAGATTGGACTAGTAACGGTAAGCATATTGAACAAAATCAACGCCCACAACCACTTTGTGTTCTACTCGTGCAAAGAATCTACGCAATAAACTTGGCTCTGATACCACTGTTGGGGAACGTAGCAGAAATTCAAAATTTTCCTACGTGTCACCAAGATCTATCTATGGAGATACCAGCAACGAGTAGAAAGAGAGTGCATCTACATACCCTTGTAGATCGCTAAGCGGAAGCGTTCAAGAGAACGGGGTTGAAGGAGTCGTACTCGTCGTGATTCAAATCATCGATGATCAAGTGCCGAATGCACGGCACCTCCGCGTTCAACACACGTACAGCCCGGTGACGTCTCCCACGCCTTGATCCAGCAAGGAGAGAGGGAGAGGTTGAGGAAGACTCCATCCAACAGCAGCACAACGGCGTGGTGGTGATGGAGGAGCATGGCAATCCAGCAGGGCTTCGCCAAGCACCACGGGAGAGGAGGACGACTTGGGAGAGGGGGAGGGCTGCGCCAGAACTTCGTCTATAGCTCCCATGCACCCCCCCCACTATATATAGGGGTGGAGGGGCTGGTTTCTTGCCCTCCAAGTCCATTGGGGCGTTGGCCAAGGTGGGAGGAAAGAAATCTCATTATTTCCTTCCCCACCGATTGTTATCCCCCCTTTTTAGGGATCTTGATCTTATCCCTTCGGGATATGATCTTATTCCTTCTAAGGGGGGATCTTGGTGCGCCTTGACCAGGGGTGTGGGGCCTTGCCCCCACTACCCACGTTCATGTGGGTCCCCCCATGCAGGTGGGCCCCACTCCGGAACCTTCTAGAACCTTCCCGGTACAATACCGAAAAATCCCGAACATTTTCCGGTGGCCAAAATAGGACTTCCCATATATAAATCTTTACCTTCGGACCATTCCGGAACTCCTCGTGACGTCCGGGATCTCATCCGGGACTCCGAACAACATTCGGTAACCACATACAAACTTCCTTTATAACCCTAGAGTCATCAAACCTTAAGTGTGTAGACCCTACGGGTTCGGGAGACATGCAGACATGACCGAGACGTTCTCCGGTCAATAACCAACAGCGGGATCTGGATACCCATGATGGCTCCCACATGTTCCACGATGATCTCATCGGATGAACCACGATGTCAAGGACTTAATCAATCCCGTATTCAATTCCCTTTGTCTATCGGTATGTTACTTGCCTGAGATTCGATCGTCGGTATCCAATACCTTGTTCAATCTCGTTACCGGCAAGTCACTTTACTCGTTCCGTAACACATCATCCCGTGATCAACTCCTTGGTCACATTGCGCATATGATGATGTCCTACCGAGTGGGCCCAGAGATACCTCTCCGTTTACACGGAGTGACAAATCCCAGTCTCGATCCGCATAAAACAATAGATACTTTCGGAGATACCTGTAGTGCACCTTTATAGTCACCCAGTTACGTTGTGACGTTTGATAC
>NW_025249424.1:0-2246 GCF_018294505.1 Triticum aestivum | reverse complement strand
TTTTTTTTATCTCAGTTTACATGCGACGTGGGAAGCAGTCCAGGGGAGTCGACCGTAATGGCCACTAGGGCGCCGTCCCAGCTCACCTGATAAAATACTCCGTTGACAAGCTCCACGGTAATATCCGGATCTACTTTGAGTCCCGGATCTAGGGCCCTTCCAGGGTCCTCTGGTTGTGGGGAGGGGCTGAAGATTCCTTCCACGGCCCTCCTCAGTTCCTGCTCAGAGGCATTGATGCAAGTAATCTTAGCAGAAGTACGATAGAGTAAATGAAACTGGGAAAAGAATGGCAACTTACCCACTCTGGGGAGTTGTACATGGAGAATCCGTCCCGCGTTTTTATACGAAGGAACTCCTCCTCTTCCCCTTTGTACAAATCAGACAAAATCCATGCCAAAGCGGCATCGGAGTCCGGACCCTTACGACCACAGCGGGTGGCGTCGTCTTCCCTGTTGTAATGCCACATGGGTTCCCCCCGATATTGAAGCGGCTGCACTCCTTGCTTTATGCATATTGCCATGACCTCAACAATCGTCAGTCCGGACATGGCCAACAACTTTATCCTGTTCATCAGGAGCAATATCTCCCTTGTGTCCTCTTCTTGAGGGACCCGGGGACGCCGGCTTAGGCGTGCCCTCGGTGGGGCGTTGCTCAATTTGGGGAGACCCCTCCAGACTGGATCCGGAAGGGGAACGTCATTTATGTAGAACCACTCTGAAGGCCAGTTTTCTCGTGCATTCTCAGGAGTGCCATACAGGTATCCGGTCTCGGCAATGTGCCATACTTCGGCCCCACCCAGTTGATACAGGGACTCCCCCTGGGTGTGGGGGACAAGGCAGAACAGCTTCCTCCACAATCCGAAGTGTGGTTCGCAGCCAAAAAACAGCTCGCAAAGGGCGACGTACCCCGCTATGTGCAGAATGGAGGCTGGGGTAAGATTGTGTAACTGGAGGCCATAGAACTCCAGGAGCCCACGGAGAAACGGGTGGATAGGAAACCCGACGCCCCTCAGCAGATGCGAGATGAGGCATATTCACTCCTCCGGAGACGGGTTAGGAGATCCCTCATCTTGTTCCCCTCCGTCGTAAGTAGCTATTCTAGCTCGGACGGAGACCATGAATGCCGGTGGAAGAAACCTTTGAGTTTGTAACTTCACCAAATGGCTGTGAGGAACTGAGCACTCTCCCCAATCCCCCGACTTAGGGTGAGGAGGGCAAGCATAAGAGCTGCGACGGCCGGCATGCTGGAATAGCTTTTCGCGAAGCGCTCTGGGATGCTAGCTCAAGGGAGGAGAGTGAGGTTTGGATCTGAGAACCCCTGTCACTTCAAATAGACGGTTGTCTCGGAGGATCGGGGGTGGCAAATGCAAAAATACCTTGACTCCTCGCATTCGCTCGACACGTGGAAATGATCATTACTGACGCGCTGAAGCTGAGGAGCACAACATTGATTGGAGACTGGACACTATTCATCATAACAGGTACATTGGAGTATTCGGAGGAGGAACCCGCCTTGCAATGCCGAAGACAATACCGCGTGCCGGACTCGTCGTCATTGAAGGCTGGTTCAGGGGCTACTGAGGGAGTCTTGGATTAGGGGGTATCCGGACAGCCAGACTGTGTACAACGTCCGGACTATTGAAGCGTGAAGATACAAGACTCAAGCTTCGGCCCGTGTCCGGATGGGACTTTCCTTGGCGTGGAAGGCAAGCTTGGCGATCCGGATATTATATTTCCTTCCTTGTAACCGACTCCATGTAAACCCTAGCTCTCTTCGTGTCTATATAAACCAGAGAGGTTGGTCCTTAGAAGGCCAATCACAATTACATTCATACCATCATAGGCTAGCTCCTAGGGTTTAGCCTCTACGATCTCGTGGTAGATCTACTCTTGTACTACCCATATCATCAATATTAATCAAGAAGGAAGTAGGGTTTTACCTCCATCGAGAGGGCCCGAACGTGGGTAAACATCTGAGTCCCTTACTTCTTGTTACCATCAGCCTTGACGGACAGATCGGGACCCCCTACCCGAGATCCACCGGTTTTGACACCGACAACAGGCTTCACCGCAAGTCTGTATAAAACTATATGCTTTGATCAACTCATCAAAGCATATATTCCAACTCCGAGATGCTTGCACCAGTCCATAGATGGATCACTGGAGCTTGCACACTTTGTTAGCTCCTTTAGGATTGACAAAAACCTTCTGGTTGCATCATATACAACTCTTCTTTAATAAATCCAT
>NW_025249423.1:0-2246 GCF_018294505.1 Triticum aestivum | reverse complement strand
GAAACTTGAAATGGGGATCTGTGAAACCCTCAGAATCATTTTGAAAATGACCCAAATAAAAATTTCTCCAAAAGGGTCCAAGAAAATGCTCATGTTGCTCTCTGAAAATATTGGACAGAGATAAAAATCAAACCAATATTTTTAAGAGCTCATAGGTATTTATTTTGGGCATTTGGAATTAATGCATAAATATTTGCATTGGAAATATATTAATTATATATATTAATATATGTCCAAATATTATGCCAATTATAAAGGAGCTCTGGAATAATATATTTAGCTCCTGCAAAAATTGGCATAAGTTAAATAAATGATTTAATATATTATTTAAATCAAAACAAATGTCAGAAATTAGAAAACAGAAAAATAAATAACAGGAGGAGCTTACCTGGGCTCCTCCCTGTGCAGCCCAGCCAGCTGGCCGGCCCAGCCAGCAGGCGGCCCAGCCCGCTTCCCTCCTCTGTCGTCTTCGTCCTCGACAGAGGGAGGGGAGTGTGGCCGGCGCGCGCGCGCGCCACCGCGCCACGCCACCTGCTCGGCTGCCTGCCTGCCCTCCCCTCCTCGCTCGATGCCCTGGACGACGCCACGCCTCCCCCCTGCTCTCTCTCACTCTCCCTCAGTTCCTCCCTCCTCTCCCTCGCTCTCTCTCTCACACGGCCGAACACCACCCTCGCCGCCGTTCGCCACAGCAGCCGTCTCCGGCCACCCCTCGCTCCCCCGACTAGCTCAGGAGCTCCGCCTCGACCCCCTCTTCCTCCCCACCGCTCCACGGGTCTCTGGAAGCCCTGCATCGCCGCCTACGTCGCCGTTCCCCTCCTCGGCCACCGGAGGTCATCGCCGTCGATTCGCTGCACTCCGGCCGTCCCCGAGCCCGCTAACCATCCCTACAGCTCCGCGGTGAGCCACCGATTCGATTCCCCCTTGCCCCGTCGTCCCTAGCCTTCTGTAGCTGCCGCCCCCTTGAGCTCCGAAGCTCGACGCCGCCGGCGACGTCGCCGTCGTGGCCACGGTCACCGTAGCGCCCAACCGAGCACACTATCGTGCTCCACACCTCACTAGGAGCACGCAGCACGCACCAACGTCTCCCCAAACGCCCTGCAACGCCGTTTCCGACCGCACCCGAACTCCGGCCGCCGCTCACGAGCTCGCCGCCGTCGACTCAGACCACCCCAGGCACGGCCACCCCCACCGTTCGACGCGCGGGAGCAAGGGCTCTCCAACGAGCCCAAGCACGGCCTCGCCCGTGCCCTGTAGCGCGATCCCGCATCGCGCCGCCGTCTCGGGCCTCGCCGGCGTCATGTCGCCGGTGGGTTTGACCCACTTTGACCACGGCAGGACTCCCCTGAGTCCCTGACAGGTGGGCCCAGCCCTGTAGCTAATTAGGATTAGCGCTAACCACTGTTAGTTAACCCCCTGACACTGACCAGTGGGCCCCAGCGCCACTAATCCCTAATTAGGATTAATTTAATCCTGTTAAACCCCCCTGTCACTGACGTGTGGCCCCCACACGTCAGGTTTGACCCCAGCCAGCCGCAGTTGACCACTGACGTCATGCTGACGTCATGCTGGCGCAATAATTATATTTCTGGATGTAAATTAAATCAGGAAATTCCAGAATATTATTTAAACTTCAAAAATTCATAACTTTTATTCTGTAACTCCAAATTGGACAAATTATATATGAAAAATGATCAGAAAAATCCAAGCTATCCATCTGTACTATTTTCATGCATGATCAAACAAGTTAAATTGATGTTTTAAGCAGAACAAAGAAAAGCACTTTAAAAGGCCATGTTTGAGTTTGAAATTTGAATCTTTGATTCAAATTTGTTCAAACCCTTCTGGTTTTAGTTGCATTAGCCCAACACACTCATATTGCCATGTTTCATGCATGCATCATATTGTTGCACATTGTTTGGTGATGGTTGTGTATCGATGTCCTTTGCGACAGGTTCTGCCTCCGAGGAGTACCGTGATTACCCTAACGAAGAACCGTATCAGTGCATCGAACCATCAGGCAAGCAACCAACCATTTGATCATATCGATACAATCCCATGTTCTCGCTCCTGCTCTCTTTTACTGCATTAAGACAACGCGTTTCAAACTGCTGTGTGCTACGGTAGTTGAACCCATTTCCTCTGCATGACCTGTCATTGCCACAGTAACTAGATGAAACCCACTAGCATGTGTAGGAGTTGATTGAGCCATATGTATGTGTTGTTCCTACCTTGCTATGCCTGCTATG
>NW_025249422.1:954-2246 GCF_018294505.1 Triticum aestivum | reverse complement strand
GAGAGGGTCCATTGGTTTCGGGCCCAATGCGTGGTAGTAGCTGAATCATGGATCACAAACACAGAACTCAGTTCCTGAGGACGGCTGCAATGAGACAACCCACCATGTACTCCTACATGGCCTCTCACCGCTACCTTTACCAAATCGTGTTCACACGCTTAGCTCACACACCGTAGGACATGTTCACACACCTCTGATTCATCCCGGATGAATCAGACCTGACTCGACTCTAAGCAGTAGCAGGCATGACAAACAAGCATGAATGAGTAGGCACAACAGGGCTCAAACAACTCCTACTCATGCTAGTGGGTTTCATCTATTTACTGTGGCAATGACAGGTCATGCAAAGGATAAAGGGGTTCAACTACCGCAGCAAGTAACAGATGAATCGGTGTTGTCCTAATGCAGTAAAAGAGAGCAGGAGCGAGAGAGTGGGATTTTATCGGAATGAACAAGGGGGTTTTGCTTTCCTGGCACTTCTGAAGATAACATTGAGTCTTCATCAGTGTCAATGATCACATCATCGGTATCACGTCTATCGAGAGGGGACAAATACCGGCAACACAGAAGGGAACACAATCAATGCAATGCACAATATGATGCATGATCATGACATGGCAAAATGAATGTGTTTTGAGCTAATGCAACTAAAACCAGATTAAATGAAGTTGGTTTGAATCCAAGATTCAAATTCAAAACTCCATATGTGGATATTTAAATGCCCTTTATATGATTTGTGCTAAACAGCAGCTATAAGTTGTTCTAACATGCATGAAAATGGTACATATGGATTCCTTGAATTTTTCTGATAATTTTTCATATATAATTTATTTCATTTGGAGCTCCGGTGGCTCTGGCCTTGTCCGCGTCATCGCCGGCGGCGAGGAGCTCACGGCCCCGGTGGAAAGGGCGGCTAGCGTGCGGGAACGAGCGCGGGGAGGAGGGGAAATGGAAGAGGAGCTCACATAGACCCTGTAGAGGTGGACGGCAAGCTTGAGGGAGGCCGGACGGCGACGAATTTGACGACGGCGATCCTCGGTGGCCGAGGAGGGGAAAAAGCGTCGGGGCGGTGCTTCAGGGCTCTTCCGGTCACGTGGCTCGGTGAGGGGGTTGGCGACGAGGTGCAGGAGCTCGGGAGCACGTCGGGGAGGAGAGGGGGTGGCAGTGGCCGCGAGGGAGCTCGTCGGTGGCGGCGGCTCCGTTCGGTCCGGGCGAGAGAGAGGGAGCAGAGGAGAGAGGGGATGCAGCGGGGGAGGAAGAGGAGCGAGGGGACACGAGGCCTCGTCGTGGCG
>NW_025249422.1:0-944 GCF_018294505.1 Triticum aestivum | reverse complement strand
GAATTTGACGACGGCGATCCTCGGTGGCCGAGGAGGGGAAAAAGCGTCGGGGCGGTGCTTCGGGGCTCTTCCGGTCACGTGGCTCGGTGAGGGGGTTGGCGACGAGGTGCAGGAGCTCGGGAGCACGTCGGGGAGGAGAGGGGGTGGCGGTGGCCGCGAGGGAGCTCGTCGGTGGCGGCGGCTCCGTTCGGTCCGGGCGAGAGAGAGGGAGCAGAGGAGAGAGGGGATGCAGCGGGGGAGGAAGAGGAGCGAGGGGACACGAGGCCTCGTCGTGGCGTCGCTAGGGAGGCCGGGGGGGAAGCAGGAGGTGGCCGGGAAGCAGGAGGTGGCCGGGGCGCGTGGCCGCGCGCGCCGGGCGCGTGCCCGTCCTCCTGGCAGGGAGGAAGACGACAGGGGAGGGAGTGGAGATGGGCTGGGCCGGCTGGGCCGCGCTGGAGGAGCTGGGCCAGGTAAGTGGGCTGAGGTGAGCGCCAGGTAGTCCTCTGCTCTGTTTTATTATTATTTTTTTCTGTTCTGTTTATTTTTATTTAATTTATTTTGCCACTGTTTTGAATTTAAAATAATTCAAACAATGCCAAAAACTCCTCTGAATATTTTATATTGCTAGATGGACTTTTCCAAAAGCTTATAAAATATTTCAGGGGTATTTGAAATTATATTCTAATTATATGAATATAATTCAAATTCAAATAGCTAATGAATTAAATCCAAAGTCCCAAAAATAAATCCTTAAAAATGTTCAATATTTTGGTTGGGACCAGAACCCTTACCAAAAATTATCAAACATTTAAGAAGAGCATTTTGGAGCAATGAATGAGATTTCTAGGGTTTTTGCCCCTCTTTTATTTAAGTTTTTGAGGCTTCCAAAATTCCCTCAGTTCAAATTTTCAGAATTTAAACATGATGCACACATGAGCTAGCCTAGAGCACTACCAGCAGCTAGG
>NW_025249421.1:0-2247 GCF_018294505.1 Triticum aestivum | reverse complement strand
AAAATGAAAATTAAGCATAAATTGCCAATATAGGATATTGCAGGAATCTTAAGAAATATAGAGGTGAGGCATATATTTGATTATCATAAATATAAAAAGCAACTTCTTCTAAATCTATCTTTGGTCAATAGTATATAAATTTCTAAAATACGGTCTTTGAGGAAAAATGTTTTTCCACCTCAAATGTTTTTCTCAAGCACGTATCAAAGAGCAATAACCTGGGAAACCATGGTAAGGAGTGTCTTATTTTTGTTTAATCTGTGTCACCTATCAGTGGCAATTTAAAACTAAATGGACATTATTGTTGATGGGCAGGCAATGCTTGACGGTGAGCGAAAAACTGAAAATATCCCAAATGCTTCCATTTGGTCACCCATCACTTCTTTTTATATGATCGTACCTTCAACTTTACCTTGATTAGCACCATGTTTAAAATGCCTGATAGTTGAGGGCTTATTATTTGCACTTGAAGAAATTCAACACATTAGCATAATCTGAATCATATTCTGACATAGACAAAGAAAATACTTGGACTGGATCTGTCAAGTTCCAAAACATATGTATGTGATGGTGATCGACTCGCTGGACCTTTTCCAAGTGCCTCTTCCATCCTATGTATAGTCATATTTGGTAAGTAGCCTGCAAAATTATACATATGGGTACAAAATATTCTAAGAAAGAACAACATACTTGACTCTGGAGGGAGAAAAGGTGAGTCTGGATTCGGTCTCAAATCCCCTGACGATAAAAGTGGAATTCCTATTTCACAATAAATCATAGCTCAGGACTTTCCAGAGGCTTTGGTCTCGCCCCTCGCCCCTCGCGTCGCCCCCGCGGGCGACCCGGGGGGAAAACCCTAGCCGCCGCCCCTCGAGTCTCCTCCTCCTCCCCCCCTCCTCGCCACCAGGCGAAGCCTGGCCGGCTGGGCGGCGGCGGGGCTTCTCCCCATCCTCTCCGTCTTGACTGGCGCGGGACAGCGGGATCCAGAGGAACACCGCGCGAACGTGGGGTCCTACGGCGCGGCGGGCAGGTCTCCCATCGGCGTCGTGCGCGGCGCGGCGGTGGCGACCTGCGTGTCTTGAGGTGGTGGCTGCGTTGGCCTGACCGGTGGTCGCGGGTGCCGCCGGATCCAAATCGGATCCAGCTGGATCCTTTCTTCGGACTCCGTTGGCCGCCGCGGGGTGGTGATGATAGTCACTGGCCACGTCGGATCGTTGGATTCGGCGTCTGGAGATCTACAAGGAGTTCTTCTCGATCCTTCTTTCTGGTGAGTTGAGCCCCATGGCTCTTTTATCTTCACGGGTTTCGGATCGTGGCTTGCCGGATCCGGAGTACACGGAGGTTTGGTGGCATATGATGGGGACCGGAGGAAACTTTGGTCGGCGTGTTCAGCCCGGCATCGGCGACGTCACTTGACACCGTTACCCTTCCTGGAGGCGAAGCCGAGGTCCCCACTATCCACCCCCAAACCCCTCCCGGACGAAAGTCCAAAATTCAGTCTGGATTGGGCGGCGGCG
Source organism: Triticum aestivum (assembly GCF_018294505.1). Lineage (NCBI taxonomy): Eukaryota > Viridiplantae > Streptophyta > Magnoliopsida > Poales > Poaceae > Triticum > Triticum aestivum. The sequence goes on along the minus strand of NW_025249421.1, from coordinate 730 downwards.
GCGTCCTGCGCGTCGTATCCTCCATGGAGGCGCCGTCTTGGGAGGAACTGCTTTTCGGGGAGAGATGTTGTGGATGGTGGGCTCCGAGTAGCTCCAGCAGTGGTGATGGTGTGGAGGTTGCCAGGTGGTGCGGCGTTGTATCTACCGCGTCATTGACGACGAGTGGTGGCGGCATGGTGCAGCTGCATATCGACGACGGATGTGACTAGATGGACGAGCGCAGGGTGGTCGAGCTGTCTGGCGCCATGATGGCGTCGACGGCATGCCTGGCAAGGTCTGTGCGTCAGTACCTGCTCTGGAGATGGATCGGTGGAAGAAGGCGGCGGCAGCCTCGGTGAGTGTGCCGGACCGGCGTGTGACCCAGTCCCGGTATGTGGCTAGGATGGGGCATCCGGCATTAGATGTTACGATTTAGTGTGATGTCTGTTTGGTATTAGGCTCGGACATTCGGCACCACTGCATCAAGAGGGTAGGAGTAGCGACAAATGTTACCTAGATGGTGGCTTCAGGCTTACTGATGTACTACTTTGTAAGGTCTTTTGTGCTTAATAATTAATAAAATGGCCGTATGCATCGTCCAGATGCAGAGGCCGCGGGTGCATCCTCCTTTTCTAAAAAAACAATAAATCATAACTTCCAACACTTGAAACACTGAATGACGTACCTCGGGTGGAGCATGGGTAGATGTAGTTGCAGCGAAGTCGGCAAAACGCAACAGGGAGTTGAACCC
>NW_025249420.1:0-2247 GCF_018294505.1 Triticum aestivum | reverse complement strand
CTTGGGCAAGCCCAAGATGCTGGATGCCACGACAGCCGCCAAGAACATCTAGAAAGGAGCATAGGGCATGACCGTTGGGAATTTTGACATGTAAACCCTTTGTAATGACGTATCAAGTAATAAATATAGACTGAGTGTGAGGTAGTACTAAGTTGTTTGATACTTATATGCAAAGGCTATTTGGCGGACGGTACAAATTTGGATAATAAAATCCATTGGAGGTGGGGCAGGCACTGATGTGCATGGTAGGGGATTTGAACCCAGGGAGAGCCTATGTAGTCAACCCGAAGGAAAAACATAGGAGAAAAGGTAAGGTAAGGTTGTCTAAGGTGTCGATTGATTCCAGATTCTTTTGTTCAATAAGTCATGCCTCCAAGGCAGCAAGACTGTATTGTTATTGCTGATTAAATAGGTAATTTCTTGATTAATCTAATCCAAGAATAAATCACTAGCATGACAAATAAACACATGCTGATATTCGATCATGCAAGTACATACTACCCTCTCCCGTACAAGCCCATATAGGTGTGTGATGTCTGCTAGACTACGTTGGTATTTCCCCAAAGAGGAAGGGATGATGCAGCACAGCGACGGTAGGTATTTCCCTCAGTGATGAGACCAAGATTATCGAACCAGTAGTAGAACCAAGCAATACTACATAAACAACACCTGCACACAAATAACAAATACTCACAACCCGACGTGTTAAAGAGGTTGTCAATCCCTTTCGGGCAACGGCGCCAGAAATTAGCAAACTGACATGATAAAAATATGATAGATTGGATAAATAGATCTCGAATAAAAGTAAATTAAAATAAAGTGCAGCAAGGCATTTTTGGGTTTTTGGAAATATGGATCTGAAAATAAAAGCAAATAAAAATAGACCGCAAAGGCAGATATATTAAAGAAGAGACCCGGGGTCATAGATTTCACTAGTGGCTTCTCTCGAGAAAAATAGCAAACGGTGGATAAACAAATTACTGTTGGGCAATTGATAGAACTTCAAATAATCATGACGATATCCAGACAATGATCATTATATAGGCATCACATCCAAGATTAGTAGACCGACTCCTGCCTGGATCTACTACTATTACTTCACACATCAACCACTATCCAGCATGCATCTAGTGTATTAAGTTCATGGAAAAACGAAGTAATGCAATAAGAACGATGACATGATGTAGACAAGATCTATTTATGTAGAAATAGACCCCATCTTGTTATCCCTAATAGCAACGATATATACGTGTCGGTTCCCCTTCTGTCACTGGGATCAAGCACCGTAGGATCAAACCCATCACAAAGCACCTCTTCCCATTGCAAGATAAATAGATCAAGTTGGCCAAACAAAACCCAAATATCAGAGAAGAAATATGAGGCTACAAGAAATCATGCATATAAGAGATTCAAAGAAGACTCAAATAACTTTCATGGATAAAAAGATAGATCTGATCATAAACTCAAAGTTCATCCGATCCCAACAAACACACCACAAAAAGACTCTCATCATATGGATGTCCAAGAGACCATTGTATTGAGAATGAAAAGAGAGAGAGGAAGCCATCTAGCTACTAACAATGGACCCGTAGGTCTACAAGCACTACAAGGATACCCCATGTAAAGCAACACACATTGTACAACAGTTTGGCTATACATTGCAAATTCGTGATAGATACGCATATTAAAGGTTGCAAATATGCCTTGCAGATTTGTAGCTCTTAACCCAATAAATGGGACATATGGAAAAAAACACAGGAAAGGAGATAGGGACTCGCGAGAAACAGAGCCCCCGATGCCTCCCATCTCTCCTAAATCGCCGCCACCAACCACCTCGTGCCCCACCTCCTCCCACCTCGCCGCCGGCCCTCCCCTCCTTTCCTTCTCCTCCCACCTCGCAGCTCCGGAGGCTACCGGATTCGCCGCATCCCCACCCACCCATCGCTCTCACATCCCATCTCTCCCTCTTGATGCAGCTCTTCGTTGCACCACCTACGGCGTCTGATTCAGACGATTTCCTGCGAATCCCGCCGTCGCGAAGCACAGCCAGAGGTCACCTCACACCGTGGCGCCCTCCCATCCGGCAAGATCCGGCGCTCGTGGCCACCAAATCCCACCCGCGACCCATGGCTAGGGTTTCGGGCGTCGGCTCTGGCGCCGGTGGCCCTGTCGTCCTGCTCTCGTCCGGTTAGTGCATCCCTGATACGTCTCCAACGTATCTATAATTTATGAAGTATTCATGCTATT
>NW_025249419.1:0-2247 GCF_018294505.1 Triticum aestivum | reverse complement strand
GCCCCAGCCGCCACCGGGCTTCTTCTTCCCCACAATAGCTCCTTGCCACTGGACGCGGATCCTCTGCCGTGCGGCGGGGTGCCGTTCGGCGATTGACAGGTGGGCTCGCTGTGAATCAGCCCCACATGCTAGTGTCCCCAACGGCGTGTAACGTACGTCAGGGGAGCTGCTTCCCTTGCCACTACCCCCTGCCAGATCCGATAGCAACTCCGAGGTAATTTGTTGCCCCATTCTCCTCAATAGGCAGTCGACCCACCGATTCCGCTACCCCGAATTCCAGTAGGAGCATGAGCAACGGTGGAAGGACGACCCCGACGCCTTGGACCAGGTCATGACACCGGAAGTCGGAGGTGGAGTCAATTGCCAGGTGCTTCTCTCTCTCTCTCTCTCACCAATGGCTACAATAACGTTGATGTGTTCCCTTTGCAGAAGACTTCGAGCAGCGGCGACGGAAAATTTTGTGCGGCTGTTGCGTGGGGAAGAAGAGGTACGGCATTGGGAGAAGGTAGATGGGCGGGAATTGCAGAAGCTCGCGGCCATGGGGAGGTTGGTTGTGGTGTGTTGGGTGTAGTGGGGTCGGAGTTCCAGGGCTTCCTCGAGCTCCCTGTCAAGTTCGTGGTGGAGATTTGTCATTACCACACCAGTGCGAGGTACACTTCCTTCATGAGGTTTTATCAAGCTTCTTTCTGTTCATTTAATTATGATTGAACTTCTGGTTGAAGAAAACTGCACAGAAGTGGCTGATTTGGAGTTCAGCTTGAGCAGCTCTTGATTTCTTGCTTGTTGCTTGATGTTTTTTATTGAAAAGGGGGATGACCCCCCGCGTCTGCATCGATCGTTACACACAGCCATCAATTGATTTCTTTCATGTTGCTTGATGCAGGATGTAAGTATGCTGGCCCTTTTTGTCATAAATTCTTCACCTATCCAAACAGATCAATTTTGCAATAGTTAGAACAATTGAGAAAATTATATCATTCTTGTGGTAAACTGGTTAACATAAAGAAAGATTAGCAAAAACATGCACTCACAGAAGGTGTACTGTAGGCTTTCAGTGATTTTCATATGCAATGTACATGTTTGTCTTTGAACTGGTGTAAGTAATTCAGAAAGTTAACTGGATATATAGCGAAGTTAGTGCAGTAACAGATATCAGGGCTGAAACATAAGAGCATGCATGTATTGAATTGGTAAAATTTAGAGTCAACTGAACGCAGATCAATAGTTTTCCTTATTTTTGGGTAAAGGATCAAACTCTACATTATAAACGCAAATTTCCTTTGTAGCTCGTCCTACATGGAACCTCTTATCTTCAGCCCTTCAACATTGCTTTGAGATCCGTACTCTTCAACTAACTTGTAACAAGCAGATTTCTCTTTTTTGTTTCTCTCAAATGAAAGAATATATGGACTTCAAACTTTACAGATCAAACAAACTTTACAACTTCAATGTGTGAAAAAACTTTCAGATTTTTTGGACCAACATAAATATACAAAATGAGGATTTTTTTTTATTAAAAAAATAAATTTTAGCATTTTAAATGCATGAACAAATTTGAAAGGTTTTTTCCCACGTATTAATTAGAATGTTTTGTTGTCCTGCAAAGTTTGAAGTTTATACGTTGTTTCGTTTGAGAGAAACAAAAATTATAAATGTGCCTACACGGATCTTGATGCCAAAATGGATGGCTAAGATAACGGGTACCGTGTAGCTCAATCTACACAAAACCACACTCATAAACTGCCTCATTATAAATTCTTCTCAACATCAGTGGGTGACTTTCAGTTGGCATTTCAGAAGGCACCCTTTCGGTTTTATACACAATTACATATTTGATATTCTCTTATCAATTTCAGAATTCCCTTGATTGGCGGCCGTTTGTGTATTCCTGAATTTCTAATTGCCTGCTATTCCCCATTCCAACTACATAAGGTGAGTAGTTTGAGCTTAGAGAGATGCCTTATGAATTGTTTTGACAACAAATCATTTTTGTAGCAGTTTCCCATTCAGATGGTGCACACTTTGCATGAGCCACATACTAAATGCTTTCTTTAGCAGATGTACACTAGAAGGATTAGCAGCCACATCTTAGTTTAAGTTTCATTTTTGGCATGGCATGTACATAATTAGAGGATGAATAACTATTTTCTCTTCGTAATCAATACTAAAAACATGTTGAAATCATCTTCCATACCCTTCTGTTGTCTTAATGGATTCAGATGTATCATTGGTGAAGTAGATTTAAAA
>NW_025249418.1:0-2247 GCF_018294505.1 Triticum aestivum | reverse complement strand
AACCAGATTCCTCAGCTCCATCTACACCTACACCAACTGCAATTCTTCCATGTGGATTTGATGTGAAGAAGACCAAGGCTGCAAAGCGAGCTGCAGTGAAGAAAAGGAAGGCATCAGCTATGTCAAACTCTTCGGCTGCGAAGAAACTGAAACCAATGACCAGCTCACTCAAAAATCCAATTGATGTTGTTCCGATTTCCTCCATGCCAACAAAGGACCTTGTTCCTTTTGGAGAAGACTATGAGATCCCCATCGGATCTGATGAAGAACATCATTCTGCTGCTTCGTCAGAGCAGATTGATGAAGAAATTGAAGTGGACACAATCCCTTCAACGCCAGTCATTTCCTCACCTATGCCTCAGTTCATAGCTGGAGAGGCTGGTGTTGAGTAAATTGAAGATGAAGATGTGGATATAGGGTGCACCACAACTGTGATGAATGATGACTTTTGTGAAAGTCAGCATCCCAATCCTCCCATCACACTCCTATCTTTACCGCTTTATTTAGTTTGATCCTTTTAGTAGTATCTTGATCTAGTAGATTGAAGTTTTGATATCAAGTAGTTTAGAGTTTTGCATTGTGATCTCTTTTTTTAATCGAGTCCGTGTGCTATCTATAATAAAGATTAGTGTTGAGTCAAGGGCTTTGCTATGTTGCTATGATCTTGAGAAAGTAGAAAGAATAAAAGAGTTCATATTGATCTTGTGGATAGTGATGACTTCACACATAGAAAGTATGAGGCATAAAAATTGTTGAGAGTTGATAAACTTAGCCTTAGTCATCGTTGCAATTAATAGGAAGTGATAAGGAAAGAGGGGTTCACATATAAATATATTGTCTTGGACACCTTTTATAATTGGGAGCACTCATTAAGTATGACATGCTAAAAGAGTTGACGTTGGACAAGGAAGACAACATAATGGTTTATGTTTTACAACATCTCAGTTAAAGTATATTGTCATTGACCTTCCAAACATGTTGAGCTTGCCTTTCCCCCTCATGCTAGCCAAATTCCTTGCACCAAGTAGAGATACTACTTGTGCTTCCAAATATCCTTAAAACCTGTTTTGCCATGAGAGTCCACCATACCTACCTATGGATTGAGTAAGATCCTTCAAGTAAGTTGTCATCGGTGCAAGCAATAAAAATTGCTCTCTAAATATGTATGACTTATTAGTGCAGAGAAAATAAGCTTTGTACGAACTTGTTGTGGAAGTAATAAAAGCGACGGACTGCATAATAAAGGTCCACATACAAGGGGCAATATGAAGTGACGTTCTTTTTCATTAAGATTTTGTGCATAACCCTAAACGCACATGACAACCTCTGCTTCCCTCTGTGAAGGGCCTATCTTTTACTTTATGTTTTTACTTTATGTTTGAGTCAAGGTGATCCTCACCTTTCCTTTTTTCATTTTATCCTTTGGCAAGCTCCTCGGGTTTGAAAGATCATGATATATATATCCAATTGGATGTAAGTTAGCATGGGCTATTATTGTTGACATCACCTAAAGGTGAATACATTGGGAGGCAACACAATAAGCCCCTATCTTTCTCAGTGTCCGGCTGAAACTCCATAACCACAAGTATTGCGTGAGTGTTAGAAATTATAGAAGACTACTTGATAGTTGAGTATGTGAACTTGCTGAAAAGCTCTATTGTTGACTTTTTCTAATGTTATGATAAATTGCAATTGCTTCAATGACTGAGATTATAGTTTGTTAGTTCCCAATGAAGTTTTTGAACCATACTTGACATTGTGAATTGATTGTTACTTGAGCATAAGAAATCATATGACAAAATCTATATATGTTGTTGTTATTAGAATGATCATGATGCCCTCATGTTCGTATTTTATTTTTATCGACACCTTTATCTCTAAACATGTGGACATATTTTTCGATTTCGGCTTCCACTTGAGGACAAGCGAGGTCTAAGCTTGGGGGAGTTGATACGTCAATTTTGCATCATGCTTTTATATCAATATTTATTGCATTATGGGTTGTTATTACACATTTTATCTCAATACTTATGGCTATTCTCTCTTATTTTACAAGGTTTACCATGAAGAGGGGGGGTGCCGGCAGTTGGAATTCTGGCTGGAAAAGGAGCAAACATTGGAAACCTATTCTGCACAGCTCCAAAAGTCCTGAAACTCCACGAAACAACTTTTTGGAATTAATAAGAATTTTTGAGTGAAAGAAATACACCAGGGGGCCCACACCCTGTCCAGGAGACAGGGGGGCGC
>NW_025249417.1:0-2247 GCF_018294505.1 Triticum aestivum | reverse complement strand
AAAAAAAATTACGAATTAAAAATTGGGAATTCTAAAAAAAAGTTCGCACATTTGGAAGAACATGAAGAATTAAAAAAAAGACAGAAAGGGAAATAGAAAAATAGAAAGGAAAAATAAATAAAATTAAAACAGTAGGTAAAAAATAAAAGATAAAGGGAAAAAAAGGAAAACCTAGGAAAACATAGTAAAGCTTGACCGAAATAAACTGAAATAAAAGATAACCGACTTAAAAAAACTGACAAGCTTCTGGATGATTCCTAGAACCCAACCATGGAAGCTTTTGGGGGCCTCGAAACCCAGGAGCAAGAGGGACGTTCGCGCTTGTGCTTTAGTTGGGCCGGTCATTTATAACAAAAACACCATGGTGCGAGATGCTGCAACCGGCCACGCCGAGAGTTGGAAATGGTGACGATGGCCCTGTTGGACGCTCGAGCCAGCCACACGATTTGTTGGAATCGGTGTGGCAGGTGTATTTCGGACCAACGTCATTTTTTGCTCCAACCGGAGTTGGATGTGGACTACGACCGGCGGCATGAGATGCTGGAAATGAGTGGCGGCACGGTGCTTCAAGTGAGGTACTACGTTGATCACTGCTACAAGCATAAATGAACACGGGGACTGAGAAGCCTACTCCGTTCGATGCGTCACATTGAAGCAGTGTCGGTCTGCCTGCCCTGGCTACTTAAGCACGACACCAACACTGGCCAATAAACATGTTGAGGAGGAGCCCTCTCCCCTCTAATGAAACTGCTGAGACCAAACCGGACGTCACGGCAAATAGGAGCCACCCCCCTTGCGGAACACGTTTGACTGTTTCGACAGACTGACATCACCGTCGCGCCGCAACTGGCGTGACAAAGGTCGTGAAGGAGGAGGAGCCATCCAGGGTGCCTCGTCCATTACCTCCACATGGTGACGACACATCGTCACACAGCACCCTGATGTCGGCCAAGAGGGTGGCACAGGAGGACGAGCGAAAGGAGTGGCGCAATGTCGAGCCACGTTTGCCACATCGGACGCCGACACCGCATCAATGACCAGCGGGTCTAGATCGGCTTGGAGGAGTTGCTGCACGCTGCCACCCCCGTCGCCGACAGGGCTAGGTGAAGGGATGGCACGCCGGGGCGCGTCCGCAGTCGACACGGCAGCGCGCGGAGGAGTGGCAAGCCCAACTTCGATCTACCACTGCGTTTATTATTTTTATTAAGCTATATCGATATTACTTGGATACATATATTACCCAATGAAGTTTGATATTTTTTGAAAAAAGAACAAAGCATACGGATTTATCCAATAAAGGATACACCTAAAAAAATTATTTATCGATTATGTGTTTTTTAACACATCCATATATGTGATTACTTAGAGCTCCCAAACTATTCACACTTAATTAAATTTGGCATTCCCGGAATATTTTTTGCTTAACAAAATTTGGCGCTAAAGATGTTTTCTTTACCGCGAAAGAGTTCCCACGTCTCTGCTATTTTTCCTCGTCTCCATCTTCCCCACCTCCCCATTATCAACCTCCCGATTACAGTATGCTGAACCTGCGCGCCGCCATTCCCGCACACCGCGCGGTGGCAGCCTCATCCTCAAGCGCGGCCCTCAGTTGCTAGCTCCGCCCGCCGCCGCTAGCTCCTTTCGCCGACGAATACCTTCTTCCTCCATCAACAAGAGGTCGCTAGTTGGAGCCTCGTCGGCGTCCGTCGTCCTCACCATCAGGAAGGCGTGCTCCTCCCGACTTCGTCCTCACAGCCACGAAGCCGCATCCGAGCTGATCTCAGCCTTCACACGAAGCTCTGCCATTTGTCCATCGGTACACTGTTCAGCCTCCACCACGTCAAGCAGGTGATCCCTTAAATCCCATAGCCCCTACAGTTTTATCATTAAATCAACCGAAGTGGCTCCTTCATTTATATGCATCTCAAATCTTGATCCTCTTCTCATTCGTCTCCTTACTTCCTTCATGTAGGCAATGCACTCTAAGTGTTTGTTGAATTGCTTGCTTGCCTAAAAATCAATTCTGACAGATTTTCTTTAAAATATGTGAGCAACTGTTTGGTCCAATCAAAATTTATATGTTAAAAATCAAAAGTAGTACAAGTGGTGTTAGATAGATTGGCCAAATAACCCCACATTCCATTCACGCTGGAGCATAAAACTGATAGTGTTTGGTTCCACAGGCTGCAATGTACTCTGCTATTTTGTAGTATTTTTAGTCTGTCCTATTTCCTACCTCATCTTAGT
>NW_025249416.1:0-2247 GCF_018294505.1 Triticum aestivum | reverse complement strand
ACCATTTTGAGACTCCTCGTCATGCCCGTGATCACATCCGGGACTCCGAACAACCTTCGGTTCATCAAAACACATAAACTCATAATACCGATCATCACCGAACGTTAAGCGTGCGGACCCTACGGGTTCGAGAACTATGTAGACATGACCGAGACTCACTTCCGGTGAGTAACCAATAGCGGAACCTGGATGCTCATATTGGTTCCTACATATTCTACAAAGATCTTTATCGGTCAAACCGGATAACAACATACGTTGTTCCCTTTGTCATCGGTATGTTACTTGCCCAAGATTCCATCGTTGGTATCTCAATACCTAGTTTAATCTCGTTACTGGCAAGTCTCTTTACTCGTTCCGTAATGCATCATTCCGCAACTAACTCATTAGTCACAATGCTTACAAGGCTTATAGTGATGTGCATTACCGAGAGGGCCCAGAGATACCTCTCCGACAATCGGAGTGACAAATCCTAATCTCGATCTATGCCAACTCAACAAACACCATCAGAGACACTTGTAGAGCACCTTTATAATCACCCTGTTATGTTGTGATGTTTGGTAGCACACAAAGTGTTCCTCCGGTATTCAGGAGTTGCATGATCTCATAGTCATAGGAACATGTATAAGTTATGGAGAAAGCATAACAACAAACTAAACGATCATTGTGCTAAGCTAACGGATGGGTCAAGTCAATCACATCATTCTCTAATGATGTGATCCTGTTAATCAAATGACAACTCATGTCTATGGTTAGGAAATATAACCATCATTGATTCAATGAGCTAGTTAAGTAGAGGCATACCAGTGACATTCTGTTGGTCTATGTATTCACACATGTACTAAGTTTCCGGTTAATAAAATTCTAGCATGAATAATAAACATTATCATGAAATAAGGAAATAAATAATGACTTTATTATTGCCTCTAGGACATATTTCCTTCAGTCTCCCACTTGGACTAGAGTCAATAATCTAGTTCACATCATCATGTGATTTAACACCAATAGTTCACATCTTTATGTGATTAGTTCACATCTCCATGTGACTAACACCCAAAGGGTTTACTAGAGTCAATAATCTAGTTCACATCACTATGTGATTAACACCCAAAAAAGTGATCATGTGTTGCTTGTGAGAGAAATTTAGTCAGCGGGTCTGCCACATTCAGAGCCGTATGTATTTTGCAAATTTTCTATGTCTACAATGCTTTGCATGGAGCTACTCTAGCTAACTGCTCCCACTTTCGATATGTATCTAGATCGAGACTTAGAGTCATCCAGATTGGTGTCAAAGCTTGTATCGACGTAACTCTTTACGATGAACTCTTTGTTACCTCCATAACCGAGAAACATTTCCTTATTCCACTAAGGATATTTTTGACCGTTGTCCAGTGATCCACTCCTAGATCACTATTGTACCCTCTTGCCAAACTTATGGTGAGGTACACAATAGGTCAGGTACACATCATAGCATACTTTATAGAACCTATGACAGGGGCATAGGGAATGGCTTTTCATTCTTTTTCTATTTTCTGTTGTGGTCTGGTTTTGAGTCTTTACTCAACTTCACACCTTCCAACACAGGAAATAACTCCTTCTTTGACTGTTGCATTTTGAACTACTTCAAAATCTTGTCAAGGTATGTACTCATTGAAAATATGTCAAGTGTCTTGATCTATCTCTATAGATCTTGATGCTCAATATGTAAGTAGCTTCACCGAGGTATTTCTTTGAAAAACTCCATTCAAACACTCCTTTATGCTTTCTAGAAAATTCTACATTATTTCTGATCAACAATATGTCATTCACATATACTTATCAGAAATGTTGTAGTGCTCCCACTCACTTTCTTGTAAATACAGGATTCACGGCAAGTCTGTATAAAACCATATGCTTTGATCATTTTATCAAAGCATATATTCCAACTCCGAGATGCTTGCACCAGTCCATAGATAGATCACTGGAGCTTGCTCACTTTGTTAGCACCTTTAGGATTGACAAAACCTTCTTGTTGCATCATATACAACTTTTCTTTAAGAAATCCATTAAGGAATGTTGTTTTGATATCCATTTGCCAGATTTCATAAAATGGGGCAACTGCTAACATGATTCGGATAGACTTTTAAGCACCGATACGAGTGAGAAAATCTCATCGTAGTCAACACCTCACTACTAGGAAAAGACTAATTAGTGGCGCACCTGTTTTGGCCATTCATGGCGCACTATAGGTGCGCCACTATCATCATGCCA
>NW_025249415.1:0-2247 GCF_018294505.1 Triticum aestivum | reverse complement strand
GGTTATTTATTCTGATGACGAGTCATCCACTGGTGAAACCGAGTCCCTATACCAAGTTCAGGATGGTGTGTTTGAAGGTTATTCCGATGGTAACAGTATTCCGGATCTTTTCAAACCGCCAAGTCGGGTTGCTGTTTTCATGGCCGGAACACAGCCACTCTGCAGTCTTCATCCACAGCAGCAATGAATACCAGATCAGCAGCCGCGGCAGGAGGCCCGACGCGCCGACCGACTCAAGTCCTCTCCGGTCTAATGGATGCATGGGCTACCTTGTTGACCACGACAGTTACCCCGGAGACACAGGATCAGCATAATACGGATATTGCAAAGCTAAAGGACCAGATAACACAGGCGAAGGAGGATCTAGCAACGGAGGACGCTAGGTTGGCTAAAGAACGGGCCGCTTTGGATGCCCAGTCACAGCAAATACAGGCGCAGAACTACCGACTCCTGCTGGATCAGAATGCAACACATGACGTAATGCGGAGAAAGTACCGGTCGCATCTGCCATCAGTCTACGAGGGAGTGAATCTTTTCAACACGCCAGGGGCTGGGCCAAGTAATCCGGTAGCCACAAACCGGACTGGCGCACCGAGGGCAGCACCAGATCAACCACGAATGATGGAACCGCCTCGACAAACAGATAACCCGCCGCAATACGTGCCTACTCCGTCGGGTCACTTCTCAAGTCCTTTGGATAATATGATTGATGCAGCCTCTCGCTTGGCAGCTATTCCGATGGAGGGCGATTCACTGGCAGCGATTGAGACATGGCGGGCTAGAGATCTTCTTCAAACCGCCGTGGTGCAGCAACAGGCATATTCTTACAGTCGGGATAGAATTCATTCCACTCCTCGTCCGAGCAAAAGTTACAGCAGGCACATGGATGGACCGGAAGTGTCTAGCAGTGCACGGCACCGGAATGTTCCCCAAAGGCCCAATCTGGTAGGTGGTGAAGTAAATGCTCAGGATGTCGTGGATAATGGCAGGGCACGAAGGGAGGCCGCTTTGGCAGCACAGTATGCGGGTCGTTATCAACCCGCCCCGGTTCAACCTGCGGCGTCAGTAAACCGTGGTACCGGGTTAGCCTTTAGCTCCTGGGGAGTACCTTGTCTCATTCCGGCTCTAAATAATGTACGGCTGCCCAAAGATTTCAAGGGTCCACGTAAGGTGCCGAATTACACGGCGGATCAACCACCAGAAGCGTGGATTGAAAGTTATGAGATGGCAATGGAGATGCTGGACATGGATGAAGCGGCTTGTGCAAAGTATTTCGTGATGATGCTGGAAGGAACAACCCATACTTGGTTGAAAAACTTACCAGCTAACTCCATCGAATCGTGGGATCAGTTGAAGGCCTGGTTTATAGCCAATTTCAAAGACACCTGCGAACAGCCCATGTCCATTGTGGATCTGGATGCCTGTGTTCAAGGGGAGAACGAGTCAACCACTCATTGGGTGCGCCAGGTTTCAGAAGTTTTACATTCTTCAGACCGGATTAACGCTGGTTAGGCAATCATCACTCTGGAATGTAATTGCCGGTTTAAGTCACTAAAGATGAAGTTGGGATGGCTCAAGCGCCATTGCGATGACTTGGGCACCCTCATGGCCGCCTTGGTCAAATATGCCGATTCTGATAATACCAAGGATCCCGATTCTGATGAGGAGAAACCGGAGAAGGGAAAGAAGGACGGCGGTGCCAAGGGACAACATCATAACCAAGGAGGCCATTGGAACAACGGTAAGCGCAAAGCAGATTCAGATTTCGTAGCTAACACTAATGTGCAGCGTCGTAAGGGTAAACCACCCCAGCGCGGCAGTGGAATGAATCTGGAGCGTTTGATGAATCAGCCCTGCCCAAAGCATGGGACCAAGGAAGTTCCTGCAACACATCTGTGGAAGGATTGTCACATTATGAAGGAGTTCAAAAACTCTGATCTTTTCCGGTATGATCAGGGTCCATCAGGCGGTTCAAGTCCAGGTTTTCATGGTGGCGGCGGTTCAAGTTCTGGATTTCAGAATAATCAGGGCAACCAGAACAACCAAGGTGGTAATAACCAGCAGAATAATCAAGGAAATCAGCAGCAGTCGGGTTACCAGAGTCACCCAAAGCAGTTGAATGGTGGACAGTACCATGTGTTTACCACTAGTTTGTGCAAGCGTGATCAGAAGCTTCACAAGAGGGCAGTTAATGCCGTTGAACCGGCAGTACCACGTTATCTGCGGTGGTCTGAACAACCTATTATG
>NW_025249414.1:0-2247 GCF_018294505.1 Triticum aestivum | reverse complement strand
AAAAAAAATTCATGACCACAACGGCTGTCACGAAATAAACGAAAAACCATGATGCTCGCAAGCAGGTAAAATATGAATATACAATACGGGAGTAGAAAATAGAATGCACTGATCGAGTGTCTGAAGCGACGCCTCGGAAGAAAAATAAAATAAATCATGCCTCAGTCGGGCGTCTGAGCGACACCACATAAAGGGCTTATGAATAAAAGAAAATAACAAGCATGCCACAGTCGGGCGTCTGAGCGACACCACATAAAGGGCTTATGAATAATAAATAAATGATAAACATGCCGCAGTCGGGCGTCTGAGCGACGCCACATAAAGGGCTTATAAAGGATAAATAAATAACGAGCATGCCGCAGTCGGGCGTCTGAGATACGCCACATAAAGGGCTTATATAAGAATAATCACAGTGAATATCCAGGAGGTAGAACCGTCCCAGGGATACTCAATAAAACAAGTAATGTAAATGGTTAGTTCATAATAATAATAAACATGATCCTCATATGTCATAGGTCATAATCAAAGTTCTAGTCTAGCCGTTTCTCCATCCGAAGACCGTCACTAGATTCTAGTTTAGCCGTTTCTCCATCCGAATACCGTTACTAGGATCCAGTCTAGCCGTGTCTCCATCCGAAAACCGTTACTATGATCCAGTCTAGCCGTGTCTCCATCCGAAAACCGTTACTAGACTCATCTCAGACTGTGGTCCTTACCCATGAACATGGCTATCCGAATGGATATATCCTCCGCAGAGGGTGTACTATTTACCACGAGTAACGGATTTATTTAGCCCATCGGGACTAATTCCGCCTACGGCCTTTTAATTGAAAACACGCCTGACCTGCACACACCAGCTTAACTTACCGGTTTCTGGAATCACCCACGACACCTGCCAAGCAAAACTCTAAGTGGGTAGGCTACAACCTCGACGTAGCATGGGATCAAATTTATATTCGCGCGCTCTAAGGGGTGCCCCCCTCTCGGTCCCAACTGGAAACACCCATGCCCCCGGACCAGGTGGCATGCCTACCGGATGCACCCGGTATCTTCCACCATGGCCTCTCTGTACGGTGTGTGCTTTGGTAAGGGGTTGACAACTTACTGAACCATACCCTACCTGCGGTAGGGACAAGTGGTAGTACAAAACAA
The DNA here is from genome assembly GCF_018294505.1 of Triticum aestivum. Taxonomy (NCBI): domain Eukaryota; kingdom Viridiplantae; phylum Streptophyta; class Magnoliopsida; order Poales; family Poaceae; genus Triticum; species Triticum aestivum. Next base: position 1,095 of record NW_025249414.1, on the reverse strand, counting down.
GTAGTGGAAGTTACTAAACAAGACTCGACCTACGGCCAACTCAGGAGGTCCAAGTATTCTCCGAATGATTAGCATAACCAATATATTTCCATTAACAGATAAACTCACCACTCATCAAGCCTCACCATGCCATACCGGACATACTCGTCTCAACGAGGAACTAGGGCCAAGCTCGTGTCTACCCAAGACCACGACTTTCCCGGCTTCCTTCCGGTATGCATGAGAAGCTCACGAGGATGATCGCTATCACCAGCATATCCATTACTAACAGTAAAGCATCTCCAACATGCACTCATGCGTGTGACTGATCGATACATAGAAATAACGCATGCTCCAAGTCAAAGTGGTGTTGTAACTATATCAAAACACCTCACGAAAATATTATGCCAGAGTTCAGAATGCTTGCCTTCAAGAGTATGCAAAGGGTGCAGTTTTTGAAAGCTTTCTTCTCTCTCCACTTCCTATTTTGCAAAATATTCAAATAACAAATATTTCAAACACAGTGCAAAAAGTTGTCCCAAATATTTTTGAAATAAATCTTAAAATAAACTAGATGAAATTTGAGAGAGGTAGGAAAAAGAATCAACTCATTTGGAGTTTTATTTTAAAATATATAGCCAGTCAAAGCTGAGTCAAAGTTCTGTTTTAAATAAAACCAGAAAAAGAAAACGTTTCGATACAGAATATGCTTTCGAGGCATAGGAGACGTACTCCGGGGTTTTACGCGACCACTTAAGCCAGCGTGGGTGGCGCGGGGGTCACTGACAGTGGGTCCAGAGGGCCCACTGGTCAGGTTTGACCATTCTTCCCTCTCCCTCCTCTTCTCTGCCCGAACGGGAGCGGGACTCGGGCGATCGCCGGCGACGAACGGCGGCTCCCCGAGGGCACCTGAGGGCAGGGATGGACCCGCCAGACCGGGGCGGTCCTCTCGATGGTCGCTGGGTCGACGGTGGTGGGAGGAGTCGCCGGCGGCGAGCCCCGCGGCGGAGGGGGCTACGGGAGTGAAGTAGGTTTTGGGCTCTAGTGGTTTCCGATCGAGGTTGAGACGCTGGGCAGCTCCGCAAGAACGAGGGGAAGCGGTTGGTGGCGCTGGAT
>NW_025249413.1:0-2248 GCF_018294505.1 Triticum aestivum | reverse complement strand
AATCACTGAGTGACACCACGTTAGTCCTCTGATGGTGTGCTGTGTTCTGTTCAATACGCTCCAACAAACGGTTGGTCTCCCGCTTGTTTCTCTCAGCTTCCATCATAACCTCGGCTAGTGAAGGAGGATGAGGCAGATTTGCATCCCTGACTTCACTGCCTTCGGCCTGCTCTTGAGGAGCAGGGTTAGTGCGCGTGTTGACCATCCTAGGTAAACAAGACAATGATTTAGTCAGGATGATAAAATTCCGACATAGGATACATAATGTAAGGAATAACTCGGAATGCAAGATGATCATCCGTATGACATGGTAGATACAGTAACTGCTTCTTTTATTCCATCGTCATACACACCATACAGGGTTTAGTACAAGACCAAACAAAGTACTAATACGGTGAAAAGAGGATTACATCTCATCGGAGGCATCCCAAGCTCCTATACATTATTTTTCTACACCTCCGGAAAAGTACAAACTAGGTCATATCCCACAAGTCACGCGGGACGATAGAAGACACAGCTAGTGCGAACTAGTGATACTACCACTAACTCAGACCGATCCGTAGTAGTCCTCGTAGAAGTCACCTCCATAGCCTGGAAGCTCAACATGATCATCCGGAAACAGACGGTCTCGCGGAGCTTGTGGACCATAGGGGCTAGGATGAGGCCTTGGACCAACAGACGGTGGCCTGCGGGGACCGCGAGGTGGGGTGATGCCTCCTACATCACGCCAAACCATCACGTCCGGCAGAGCAGATCTCACAGGATAGAGATCGCGCATATCTGAATATCCAGCTTGCACCGTCGGTGCGAACCGAGTCAAAGTGGCCCAGTGGTCAGCACGGGTATTGAAGAGCTCTAACCTCAAGGCCCGATTTTCACGGTCCTTATCCTCGAGCATCTCAGCAGTGGTGCGAGTCCGTGAATCCTCCTGAGTGGGGTCAGCATAAATAGCCTGGAGATACCCTTGTGCTCCCGGAAGTGATCCTGGCATATACCGGAAATCAGAGTCCCGAAATAAACCAGATCTGACTCGCATAATGGTCATCATAGAGTAGGCGGCGTCCTGCACAGCCATCTCAATAGTAACCCCGAGTCCATAGGAGCAGTGAAGAGGCTCGGTGGATCCAGGATAAGATGGAAATATCCTGACAGTGCAGAGATACTGGCTTTGGTTAAAGTCTCGGAATTGCTCTTCGACCGTGTACTCGGGATACCAGCGGTATCCAGCCTCAGTCATTACCCTGACCAACTTGGTAGTATGGCCGGGTACATCTAGACATCGAGTCCGGCGAACCACTTGATTGAGGTCGCGAGTGGCCATCTGAAAGCACAATCATAATGCAAAGGCATTAGAATTTCTAGCAAAATTTCGGCAGCATAACAGTTGTAAATGCTCAAAAAGGATTTTGAGACATTTGACAAAGGATTTCGTACACACTCAACATCATCATATCAAAGTTCTGAAACCATTCTAGCAACATAATGTGGTAGTAGAACTGAACTAGGCTTGTGACCAACAAACTTATAAGGTACTACTGATTAGTAACTCGTGATCCTGATAGAGAGAACAGATCCTAATTCCTTAACCCCCGGTGGAAGAATGGACTGACTCAGATCAGAAGGTCATAAGATAAAGGAGTAAAAAGAGCCTTACGTTCCAACCCACAAACAATTCCCCTACATATAACTAAAGAATTTCTAGACTCAACATCGACCAGTTTGGCTTGGAGAACCTACAGGCAGTCCGGCTCTGATGCCAACGTTGTCAGGACCCCGACTCGATGTCACATCGATCTAGCCGGTAACACCTCATATCACTTTGCGGCCTCACGCACGGTATCCCCACGGGTGTCGTCTTACCTTTTCCCGGGACCGTTTGCGCCTTTTGGCTCACGTATATGATAGTGTCGCTAGCATCCATATGATAAGGAGCCCGGGCTGACATGACTAGTCGTAAACCCAAAGTGGCACAGACTTACAGGGACAGGCATCCATGACCCAGCTTCGAACGTGTCGGTCATCAGCAAGTGGGTCCGGGCTGTAGCACTGGGCTAGCAGGACTCCGGTAAACCGGGCTGTAGCGGGCTAACAGGACTCCGGTACTCAAAGCGTGACATTTCCCCGAAGGGACAGACACAGGAACGAAGAAGGACACATGCCGGCCAGCCTAAGTGTTCCAGAGCAGTAGCAAGCTACCATGGCTCAGCGGTAACACTAGGAGACATTTCTCGGTAAGAGAGGCTACTAA
>NW_025249412.1:0-2248 GCF_018294505.1 Triticum aestivum | reverse complement strand
ACGGCCACCACCGGCGCCCCTTGGTGCCCCGTTCGGGTGCACGGGCGCCCACGCCACACCCCGCGCCCGTTAACCCTGTTGGCCCCATGGGCCTATGACAAGTGGGCCTAGCCCCTGAACAAAAAAATGATAAAAAAAATAAATAAAAATAAAAGATAATAATAATAAATAAAATAAAAATAAAAATAAAATAATAAATAATAAATAATAAATAAAATAAATTAATAATAATAATAATAAATTAATAAAAATTAATAAATAGATAAATAAAGAAAATAAAAATAAAAATAAAAATAATTAATTAATTAGTTAATTAATTAAGTTAATTAACCCTGTTTAGATTAATCTAATTTAATTAATTAGTTTAATTAATAGTTAATTAATTAGTTAGCCCTAATTACCCTAATCAGTCTATGACATGTGGGACCCACGTGTCAGATGACTGCTGACGTCAGCATGATGTCATGCTGATGTCATCGCAACACTGTTTTGGATAATGTTGAATTAAATAATTAATTAAAATTCAGAAAATTAGTAAATCTTTAGAAAATCATATCTTTTAAACCGTAGCTCAGATGAAAATACTTTCTACATGAAAGTTGCTCAGAACAACGAGACGAATCCGGATACGCAGTCCGTTCGTCCACCACACATCCCTAACCTATCGAACCTGCAACTTTTCACCTCCGGTTCATCTGTCCGAAAACGTGAAACACCGGGGATACTTTCCCGGATGTCTCCCCCCCTTCACCGGTATCACCTCATACCGCGTTAGAACACGTCTAACTCTGCCTGTTCTCCTGTTATGCACTTGCTTGCTATGTATTTACTGTTTCCCCCCCTCTTCTCTTCGGTAGACCCCGTGACGATGCTGATGCCCCTGTGGTCGACTACGTCACCGACGACCCCTCCTACTTGCCAGAGCTACCAGGCAAGCGCCCCCCTTGATCACCAGATATCGCCTATTCTTCTCTATACTGCTTGCATTAGAGTAGTGTAGCATGTTACTGCTTTCCGATATCCTATCCTGATGCATAGCCTATCCTTGCTACTACTGTTGTTACCTTTACCTGCAATCCTACATGCTTAGTATAGGATGCTAGTGTTCCATCAGTGGCCCTACACTCTTGTCCGTCTGCCATGCTATACTACTGGGCCGTGATCACTTCGGGAGGTGATCACGGGTATATACTATATACATTATATACATGACACATGTGATGACTAAAGTCGGGTCGGCTCGAGGAGTACCCGCAAGTGATTCTGATGAGGGGGCTGAAAGGACAGGTGGCTCCACCCCGGTAGAGGTGGGCCTGGGTTCCTGACGGCCCCCGACTGTTACTTTATGGCGAAGCAACAGGGCAGTTTGAGACCGCCTAGGTGAGAGGTGGGCCTGGCCCTGGTCGGCGTTCGCGGATGCTTAACACACTTAACGAGATCTTGGTATTTGATCTGAGTCTGGCCATTTGGTCTATACGCACTAACCATCTACGCGGGAGTAGTTATGGGTATCCCGGCGTCGTGGTATCAGCCGAAGCCTTCGTTACGTCAGCGACTGAGTGGCGCGCGCCGGATTGGACTGGAACGCCACTAGGCTAGGTCTGCTTCCGGCCGCGTACGCAACGTGCAGGTGTGCATAGGGCGATGGGCCCAGACCCCTGCGCGCATAGGGTTAGACCGGCGTGCTGACCTCTCTGTTGTGCTTAGGTGGGGCTGCGACGCGTTGATCTTACGAGGCCGGGCATGACCCAGAAAAGTGTGTCCGGCCAAATGGGATCGAGCGTGTTGGGTTATGTGGTGCACCCCTGCAGGGAAGTTTATCTATTCAAATAGCCGTGTCCCTCGGTAAAAGGACGACCCGGAGTTGTACCTCGACCTTATGACAACTAGAACTGGATACTGAATAAAATACACCCTTCCAAGTGCCAGATACAACCCGGTGATCGCTCTCTAACAGGGCGACGAGGAGGGGATCGCCGGGTAGGATTATGCTATACAATGCTACTTGGAGGACTTCAATCTACTCTCTTCTACATGCTGCAAGATGGAGGCTGCCAGAAGCGTAGTCTTCGACAGGATTAGCTCTCCCCCTTTTATTCTGGCATTCTGCAGTTCAGTCCACCGATATGGCCCTTTACACATATACCCATGCATATGTAGTGTAGCTCCTTGCTTGCGAGTACTTTGGATGAGTACTCATGGTTGCTTTTCTCCCTCTTTTCCCTTTTTCTATACCGGATTGTCGCAA
>NW_025249411.1:0-2248 GCF_018294505.1 Triticum aestivum | reverse complement strand
GTCACCACCACCAGAGCGGGGCGGACCCTGATTGTTGCTGCGCCCGCCATGATCGCCGCCACGGCCACGACCTTGGTAACCACGGCCGCGACCACTGTTGTCGTGCCCACGAGAAGCACTGTTAACAGAAGATTGGCGGTGATGTGTACCTTGCAGAAGATTGACGCGCGCCTCAAAGCTAAGGAGTTCTGGGGTGGTGATGGGCTCGACATGGGCTTGCAGGGCTGACACCACGATGTTGTACTCGAGGTCAAGTCCCTTCAGGACATAGGAGGTCATCTCCCGATCTGTGAGAGGAGAGCTGATGGTGGCGATCTCATCCGCCAGTGCCTTGATCTTGGTGAGATACTCCACCATAGTGGAGTTCCCTTTGTGAAGATTGGCGAGCTCGATGTGGTTGTTGATCTCTTGCGCCTGGGTGTGAGCAGCAAAAGTGGCATGGATCGCCGCCCACACTTCGGTCGGCGTCTGGAGAGTCACCACCTGGGCAAGAACCTCATGGGACAGAGACACCATTAGATAACCTTGCGATTGTTGCTGTTGAGCGTACCAGATTGTGCGGGCGTAGTTGAAGATCTGCTCGTCTTTCCCATCCTTGTTGATGGTGAGAGTGGGAGGGGGCGCCGGCGTTGCGGCGTCCAGGAAGTGTTCCATCTGTGCTCCCTTGATCTAGGGTAGCACGATGGCCTTCCAGAGGAGGAAGTTCGTCCTTGTGAGCTTCTCCGGTGGGGGTGGACCGAGAGAAATAGGGCTGCTGGAGGTGGAAGAAGACCCATAGGTGAGTCCGGCGGATTGGGTGTATAGGGTACTCATGGTGGATGTGGTCAAGGAGTTTGCGGTGGAAGCAGTGGTGCTAGCGGCGGTGCCTGCCATAGCTTTCTCTCAACGATCCTCTTTTTCTCTCTTCTCGATTCAACTAGATCGATCTAATCGTCGTGGCTAGATGTATGAGAGGAAGGGGCTCTGATTACCATGTAAGGTATTGTGGGAAGCGTAGAACCCTTCGTCTGGGCCGCATTGCATTATATAGAAACATTGCCATGGCTTACAAGGAATGATCGATCGTAACGAGAACTGATCGATCAAGATTACAGGAGTTGGAACAGAAGAAGGGATAGAAGACAAAATACAATTTAAACTACTTTCCTGTCCCTATACAACTTATCCTAACAAGTGAAAAGAAGTTAAATTCATTGAACCGCAGTAGTTGTTGTCGCAACCTTCTTGACACGGCGAAGATAGCGTGGTATCGATTTCCAGAGGGATTGTTCCACAATATGAAGGCCTACGAGAGTCAAGAAATTGTTTTGAAATCATTTGTAGTATCATGCATGGACAAACCAGAAAGCCAGGAGCCTTAATTTTCTTAATTACCAGCCCTAGCTTCATCAACTGGTGTAGGTTTATGGCGCCTCAATTCATCTGCCTGCCACAATGCTGTGATTTCCCTTACCTGCATCGTAATCAGAGTCAGAAGGAACCGAGGACAGATCAGCAAAACAGAGTATTTTAATAGAAAAAAATGTATCAAAACATCTCAAGCATACCAGGTCTTCTATCAGCATTTCTCTATCCGCATAGTTAAGATCACGCTGTCCGTTGAAGTCCAAAAGATGCTGCAGCACAGTCCCATCAGTCATTAGAAGTCAGAACACAAAATACAGCGAGATTGAAAGAAGAAATCACTGATTAACTCACGGCTATTCTAAGGTGCTTGTATTGCAAGGTTCGCCGATTTATTTGAGTCGGATGGGCCGTAAGAACGATTAATTCTGCTGGTTCTGATTGAGATTCAAATCGTACGTCGCTATCAAAGCTTAGAGTATACAAGTATAAAACGTTTAATTCTGTAAGTTTACATTAGGAGAGGGCGGGCATCTCTCGTGTCAGATTTTCAATCAGGCAAGTTTCGAAGTGTTGTGACTTGTGAACATAAGCCATGGAGAAAGGTGCGTTTGTAACAAGCTAAGAGTCAGATTGAATTCATGTTAGAGATGAGATGACATAGGAAGTATCTCTCTACCTAGTAGCAATTTTGACTGTTGAACATGTGTACATGCACGTAGGTCCGGGTTTTGTATGCCGTATATGTAGTGTCTCTCTCCCTACAAGACACCGGTCGTATCCCATATGTACCTATATATATGTGCCTAGTGCACGATCAATGAGAGATCGATGCACACAATCATTCTCTATATGGTATCAGATATCGTCCCGAACCTCTCCTAAAACGCTTCCGCCTACCCTA
>NW_025249410.1:0-2248 GCF_018294505.1 Triticum aestivum | reverse complement strand
ACAAGTAAGTTTGAACAAAACAACGGGAAGGAAAATGTGCTTAAACACGTATATCAGGGGTATATCCTTCCCAAGGACAAGCAGAGCATGATATCCGTGACAGGATATTATGTAGAAAACTCCTTAGGTAGGGGAGAGAAATTTCATGATATTACCCATACAGCGGTGTTTGGATAATTGAGCAGGAAACATTTAACATTGGGCTTCAAATGTTCTTGTTGAAAATTGGAGTACCATAGACATGCTTCGAGATAGCATTGACATGGTCTTCAAGCAAAAGGTCAGACTTTGGATATAGGAAGGATCCATTAGGAACAACTTGTAGGATAAGTCTTACAATTTCCTCAGGGAAGAATGGCTAAACTTGCTAAAAAGGATACTACAATAATAGGTCCTCCACCCAGGGGGGGGGGGTGCTAGGCATGACATCATGTTACCGGGTCATCAAAGGACCAAAGTTATAACTCTTGAAAATATGTTCCAACCATCATATCTGATGGAGATTCAGATATGATGGGTGTCAGGATACCTCAGGCTCAGGATGCCTGAGAAGAAAGGTGCAACACAAATTGACGGGATGACACTGTAAGATTCTCGGGAAATGAACTAAGAAGTGATTTCCGTTAACAAGAGTTCATCATTAACCCAAGGAGAGGATGATGAGGTGGCTGATGGACTCAACGATAATTCAACGAGGTATCCAAAAGATGGATCTCCACAATTATGTGGATAAGGGGATATCATCCGTCAGATTAAACGATATAATGGGATATGCTCGAGGAAAACATACATAATTAAACATTGGTTGAACGGTGCGCCCGCAATACGGGTTGGGTTGCACGACCAATGTCGGAATGGTGATTCAATAATCAATAGACTAAGAATGAACGGCCGACTATTAACTTCAAAGCAATAGGGTTGCTAGAAGTGCAGGATCCAAACAACACCGTTCACTTGTTGGTACCCCGGTTGGAATCAACATGAGGACCATGAAAGAGTGGTGATGGTGAGTAGTATCACTATACCAAGAACTCTTTAAGAGGTGGAGCAGTCCTCACAACATCCTTGATACTAAAAGATGGTAATACTCCAAGGTAAGAAAGAACAAATGCTGGATAGTAGGGATCTCAAGGTATAACTCAAAACACGAACGAGTTTGTGTTGAACGGAAGGCAAATAAGTGGTCAAAGGTAACACAAATCATCAGGGGCAAGGATGGTATTTCTCCACATGAACTCAATTGAATTCCTGGAAGAGCTCATAAGGTTGATGATGATCACGACACAATTGTCGAGAGATTTCATGCAGATGTAGTCAATCAGCGACGACATCAAGTCAAAGGAATGATGAGCAAGAGGTTATTGGAACCACGGTTACGACACAAACTCGAAACCAAGCTTGTTGTTCAAGGCGGAATGATATGATGATGAGGATCGACGTAAGCTTAGCTATCGTCGCAAATTGGTGCTCCGAGAATAAGGACCAGGTAGCACAGTTAGAATCATCACGACAATGATATAGCCAAACAGGCTAGGAATGGCGTGATCGGGTACAACTCGTACTTATAGAAGCTTACCGAAGAGTTGTTGAACCGTAGAGCGGACTCGGTTCAGTTATCGGTGTCTTTGAGTGTTCAATAACTCCGAGCCCATGAAAAATTGTAATCGGTGAGTATGTAGTACTTGATGAAGAACTCATAAGAAATTATGCAGTTCCAAGATAATCTCGAGATACCAGGTGGTAATACTCGACGACAGATCAAACTAGAAGTTGAACTGGGGTATTGCTCTATAGAAGACAAGTGCTTAAACTTGCACAGGACATGATATTTAAAGGAGAACATGGTCAGAACCACGATTGCAAAAAGGCCAGATCTCAGATATAAGATGAACTTATACCAAGGGAATAATTGATTTTAAAAGAAGCTTCGATGAGAAGATCTACATCGTGTCCATGGGCATGAACGCAAAGTTCAAGGTCGACTCCCACTTCTCCAATGCACAACCTTTCATTCACTTCTCGCACTCAATAAAGTTGTAGTTTTGAAATTTTATCTGGCAAAATACCAGAGGAGTACGACTCGTGAAAACTTTCGAGTTCTCACCCATTAAGGAAGGCATAGGTTCAACCCATCGGGGCATCTTATAATCATATACCAGAATCTTTAGAAGTAATTAACTCAAGCTCGAAGACAGAGCATGGTTAAGAAAGCAGAGGATACAATTTACCAAAGGCATTATGTATCAGA
>NW_025249409.1:0-2248 GCF_018294505.1 Triticum aestivum | reverse complement strand
AGCAAATAAACATCTCTTTCTTCCTTATCTTCATATGTGGATTGTACAAATGTCCCATACACCTGCAATTAGACAAAACACAAAAGTGTGTGAAGTATTTTTGTTCTGGATAACATAAATAGATTATTGAATAGTTTGCACTAGAAATCACCTGACAAATATGCATATATGCAATATTTTTGGTCATATCCAAGGTAGTCATGTCCTCATCATATACTCCATCCCCTTGCTCTAGTTAGGGTTAGCAAATATGATAGCTCATTCTTAGGTGAGCTTTGCTCCTACCTCTACTCTTGAGAGAGAGAGACTACCACTCCCATGGAGTTCAAGACCTCCATCTAGGAGAAGATCCTGCGGGATATCATCAAGACCCCCTCGTGGGAAGATCCGTCTAGGATATCATCAAGACCTCCTCTTCGAGATGAACCTTACCTTGTATCTTTCCCTTTGTTGTTCATGTACCTTGTGATCTTGTGTGTTTGATTGTCTAGGGGATGTGTGATTGGACTTGAGTGTTTCCCCTTGTGATTTCTCCCTGTTCTTCCCCGTCTTCTTCGTGCTCTTCGAGGGATCCCACTCCAAACGTGAAAGATCGGCCTACACCGGGTTAGCCCCGTATCATCTCCTCTGCAATAAACTGCTGCCTATCCAAGGCCTGCTTCCGGACTTTCTGATTGACAGGTCTGGCGTGTGGGCAGACAGCAAGGTGGTGCTCGATTACCTCCCTGGGAACACCGGGGATATCAAATGGTTGCCAGGCAAACACATCGATATTCGCCCGCAGGAAGGCAACGAGCGTGCTTTCCTATTTTTCATCGAGGGTGGCGCTGATGGTGAAGGTACCATCAATGCTAGCCAGCCCTACCGGGACATTCTTCACTTGCGAAGGAGTAACCTTGGTCCTTTTGCTGTTGGAACTCCCCGGCAAATCATATACAGGTGCAACACACTATGAAGAGGTATGCTCCCCGGATTCTTTGCCAGCCTCCTTGCTATCCTTCCTCTTTCCTCTGCTTTCCTTGATGGGAACTTCTGTTGTCGTTGCTTCTGTCGCAACCACGTCCCGGTACATCTTATCCATGCAAATGATTGTGTCATTCTCATCCGATTTGATGGAAATGATTCCAAATGGCCCCGACATCTTCAAGGTGTTGTAGGCATAGTGGGATGCCGCCATGAATTTGGCCAGGGTTGGTCGTCGAAGGATCCCATTGTACGGCAAAGGGAGGTCGACCACATCAAACACAATCTTTTCTGTCCGCTGGTTCAATTCCCCTCCAAATGTCACAGGCAAGTGATCTTTCCCTTAGGATGACTCCTGCCGGGATTAACTCCTTGAAACATGCCGGTGACCTCTAACTCCTCTTCTGCTATCTGAGGCCTGCTGATAACCTTTTGGGAAATCAGATTCAACCCGGCCCCGTCGTCCACCAATATCTTAGTGACCTTGAGGTTGCAAATTGTTGGAGAGACCAACAATGGCAAATATCCTACCGTAGTGGTACGGTCAGGATGATCCTCATTGTCAAAAATGGTGTGCGTGCATTACCATTTGAGTGGTTTCTGGGCCTCTGGTGCTGGTTCCACGGCATTAACCTCACGCGCCCACCGCTTGAGTTGGCGGGTGAGAGGTGTGCAAGGATGCACCCCCGTTATTGCACAGGGCATCAGTGGACTTCTGAAACTCTTGCTCACTGGTTTCTTCTTCATCCCCTCCATCACTCACATCATAACAAGCTTCCTTCTCTTGACCTCTGGCGGGTTTTCCTTTGTTCCAAAGAGGCTTGCCGGGGCGATTTGCTTCACCGCCTCGACCCTTACCGCCAGCAACATTCTGACCTTTTTCCTTGTCACGCTTCTCGTACTCAGCTCATTGCCTCTTGACAAGCTGCTCAACCTGATAACACTCTTGAAGGTCATGGCCCTTGGTCTGATGGATCTTGCAATACGGCACATCGCCCTTCTCGGCCTTCTTGGCAGCCACAGCTTCCCGGTAGTCAGTACACACAACAGCTTCCTTCTTTCTTCCATCCGAGCACACTTATCCACCAGGGTGTAAAGCTCCTTAGCAGTCTTGGTGATGTAGGGCGGAACCCTATGGTGACGATCTTTCACGTTTGGAGTGGATCCTACGGGGAATCACGAAGAACACGCAGAAGCACACAAGGGGAAACACGAGGAAAACGAGAGAGAATCACTAAACCGACATAGAATCAATCACACGAGTGCTAGATCACCGAACACAATG
>NW_025249408.1:0-2248 GCF_018294505.1 Triticum aestivum | reverse complement strand
ATGAACAACTCTTTTGCAACAAACATTGTGCAATGGGCTAGAGTGTATGAAACTCTAAAATGAATTATGAAAGTAAACCCAGAGGTATTGTATTATTATCAATATTCATAACATACATCTCATTCATAATGAAAGTATGGCCCTTGTGTTATTCATAACATCGAACATAAAAAGTTCTCTTATGAACAACCTTCTTGCAAGATACCTTATGCAATGGGATAGAGTTTGTAAAACTCTAAATGAATTATGAAAATAAATACAGACGGCAATACACCGATGGAAGGTATAGTAACATTTACTATGTTCCCTGTGTATCCCTTAACCTCATTTCTAGCTAGTCTTTCAGGCCATAGTAGTTCTTACATCGAGTTGCAACAGAATGCAATCGAGCGGGCAATTTTGTGATGAACTCACAATACCCAAGAATTAGTGATTAACATGTTTAACCATAATTCGTAAGAACTATATCTTTGACCAGCCTTCTATACATCAAAAACTTGATGACATTCATACATGAGCTGGATATTCCAGTTTTCTTTCCTTTTGCCTTTATACTGCTAACAGTTTAACTTTTAGTATTTCTCCTACTCTCAGAAGAAGCACCCAACTTAAGAGTGGCATTAGCCCCGGACTTCCTAGGCGTGTAAGTCATACTAACACCCTTTAGACACTTCCTTTCTCTTTAAGTTGTTGTTTTATTCACCTTTCATTATATGACAGGCGTTCTTCTGGATCCCTTTCCCAACAGTCAAATGCATAGTAAACACTTTTACTAATACTTGCAAACAAACATTGCTTTGTTTGTATCTGAAAATAATTTTCAGTTCCATGAATATCATATAACTATCCCAACTTTCGAAGTTTGGGTTTCATGGAAGCAAACATATTCCACTTGACTGTAACAGAATCCTAGCTTTTGGATCGAAGGACGAGAGTCACATGATTCATAGCATTAGTGGGAGGATACGGAAAGCATGCGATAGGACAATGTCCTTCTCGGCACTTTTGAGGACAATCCTCCTATTACGTTACCAATCGTAAAGTTTTAACCAGATATTTAACAACTATTCAATTTTAATAGGGAAGGTGGAAATGCGAGCCATTATTCTACAACTATTATGCAAGAAACACTTAGACAGTGTTCATAACTAATTGCACTTAGAATTAAACATGTTAATTCAACAGTGCGCTCCCACTCAAATCAATATCTCTCACAATTAATTTTGAGTGATACAAGATCCAGACTTCAATTCATCGCCATAGAATCATCATCTCATAACGGGAATTTTAATCGGTAGGCCAACTTGCCGATCACATCTCTATGTGACTCTTGCTCATCTTTCGATGCGTGTGTTCCGAGCTCAGGACTATCCTGCCATGAACGTCAAGACAACCAAGTGATCTTGCTGCGAGGTCTGACCTCACCCGCCTCACACTTCTCTAATCGTTCGTACCCATGCATCCATGGCGCACCCCGAAAAGATAGGTGCCGTGACGGTGCTACACTTGGGAGAACACTAACTACTTGATATTTTAAGTGAGAGATCACCCTAATAAAAGCGACTACCGCGCAATCAAGAAGGGTGCATCATAAGGGATAAACATCTCAGGCAATTCATAATAGCATGATATGGTATAGCCCTTTCTGACGGAGAAGTATTTCATTTCTTCGTCTTTGGCATTCGCGTCGGTGTTCACCTTCGCGAAGATTGCCACCACCTTGTCGATGCACCAGATAATATTGCTATCTCTATAGCTAGAAAAATAATGCATTACAACAAGGTTGACACGCAGGTCATTAAAGTGCAATCATATGGCTCCAGCCATCATGCCGAATCATGACACGCAGGTCATGTTAATCAAATTACATCATATAGTCATCTCATACATAATCGAATTAGTATGAGCACTGCTATACCACATCACATGCACATCCTGCAAAACCAAGTTAGACGCCTCTAATAGGTTTATGCAAAATTTTATTTTACGTGGCTTCTAAGGTTTTGACTTAAACCGCAGCTACCAACGTTTTATCATCAAGTATGATTATTCAAGTTGCTACATTAACATCTCGGGGTGTATGAAACACGGGATAATTAAATCTCGAGCCCCATACTAAACTTCGTCATACGCATGACCCCCGTGCAGATCATATCTGCAATGCCCTTTCATCTGCGAATTTCATCTTTCTTTTGACTACGGCAGAACCCAAAGAACTGATAGCACTTCCATGATCAATCAGGATCAC
>NW_025249407.1:0-2248 GCF_018294505.1 Triticum aestivum | reverse complement strand
AGTCGTCAGCTTCTGCCCCCATGTAGGAATTATGGGGGTGTTCAGGATACACCTGAACACTCTTTATCCCATTCTTGGGTCCATGAAGGAGGTGTTTAGCACAGCGAACCAGGCAATCGGACTATAGGGCTTTATTACTCTCACTTAGCCATAGGAATTCGAGTATGTGAGGTGCAGCCCCTGGTGTTTGGAAGACCGCACGAGGGGCTCTAATAGCGCATGATCGGTGGACCGATCCTTCGCACTCTGCATTTTATTATGGCATTATGCGGAATAAATCCTTAAAGATTGCACAACCTCCCGAACAGCTGACCAGCTCTCGCCTTATCATGACAGTCGGTTTTCGGCTTTCTCTACTGAGGTGTTCGTCCGGAAGAACCGGGACACAATCGTCGTAGTTCTCCCAGCGCTACCTTAGCCGATATTGCGGAACGTAAGGTACCAAAACATGGGAGCCGGGGAAACCCAACCAATGACCCAAGACATGATTCGGAGCTGATGCATATAATGCTATAAGTTCGGGGTGCCGAACGACCGAGAAGGTGTTCGGACTTTAGTCGTCGTAGTATGGGTGCAATGAAACCCCTAGCATTTAAAGGCATAACACGATGTTCGGAAAGAGAGGCATGACGGAGAACCTGTTGGGACCGGGTGGTGGGGAGCTGTGCGCGAGTCCGGAGGAGTATCCGAATTGTATTCAGGTGGGGTGGAGATTCCCCCTGTGTGCGTCCGAGCTGATTCCAAGTCGCCGGTCCAGTTATGCACGAAGGCGAACCTGCAAATAATGCTAAAAGGCGTGTGTGAGCAGTGGCTAAGCTGTGGGATGTGACCCGTCCAACTTATGCTAAAGGATATGTATGAGCTGGGGTATCATAAAGCAGTTCGGACTCCTTTGTCGGTGTCCGAGAGCTCGGCTGTCAAATCTAAGTTCGATTGAAAAAACCGTGACTCGCTGCTTCTGTAAAATAAAGTAGCTGAATACTCTTCGGCGCCGAGGCGAGGCTCGGTCTGGCCCGCAATTGTGACTACATCACATGGGTCTGGATTGTTTTGAAACTGTCTGGGGCATGGGGTGATAGTGCATTGAGTCGTAGTGTGTCCGGGCGGTGCTGAATAGCTACTGCCTAGAGGTGTAATGCCGAAAGTTGGCTCTTTGGTATGGCAATTTTGGGCGATCCGAAGACCATTTCCCGAGTGGCGGGGCCTAAATGGCTTTTGCGCCTAGTGATGACACTCGAAGATGAGTTTTTTGGTGGGTCTAATCGATCTCTAGACTTGATAATCCGGGCTTCTTGCCCTAGGACCTCTTCATGCTCCTTCCGGCGTCGGCCTGCCGACCTGTTTAAAGACCCAGCATTCTCTGTTGGTATGATTGGCTGCCGCTCCTGGTGTACCATGTATTTGGCATGGGCGGTCAAGTATGACGTTCAGGCTTGTGGGGCCCGAATTAAGATGTTGAAGCATCTTCTCCCGCTCAGCGGGTGGAGGACTACGGGCTCCTGTGCTGATCGCCGTTTCCTGGGCGTCATTCTTTGTCTTGGGACGCCTATATTTGTTGCACCAAGGTTTGCGGACCCTATTCTTGTCTGCGGATGCGCCCGGGGTGCTTGCTATGTTGCTGTTTGGTATGTAATGCTGGTCTTGCACGCAGCCCCTTGCCGCAGTGTGCTATCAGCGGGGTGTAGGCATGCGTTTGATGTTTAGTGCCGCCTCCTCGAATTGAGGTAGTAGCCTGCGCTTTGGGTAGTATTTTGTTCGGCGCTTGAGTCTGTATTCCTCGACTGCCTGGGCCTTAGTCCGTCTGTCTGCAAGCAGATCCTGATCAACTTGGAGCTGCTGCTGCTTCTTTTCCAAGCTTCTTGCAGTGGCTATAAGACAGCGCTTGAAGCGCTTCTGCTTTATGGGATCCTCTGGTACGCCAAATTCGTCGTCACCGAGGCTCACCTTGTCTTCGGAGGGAGGCATATAGTTATCGTCCTCCAAGTATCCGTCCGTCGCCTGTTCGTCTGGGCTTACCTGCCCGTGTTCCTGTTCGGCTTGCTCGAAGGTGGGTTGATCAGGATCGTATTCCTCTTCGGCACCATCTGGATTTTCTTCTCCCGTGCCGGTGTTGATGTGGCGGGGCTTGGAGCGGCACCGATGACGCCCATGATTTGATTTCTTCCCTGAGGGGTTATCTCATGTTGCCTCATCGCCATTGTTTTCTTTGGGAGTATCCACCATATATATACCATATAAAGAGGTGGCA
>NW_025249406.1:0-2248 GCF_018294505.1 Triticum aestivum | reverse complement strand
AGTCGTCAGCTTCTGCCCCCATGTAGGAATTATGGGGGTGTTCAGGATACACCTGAACACTCTTTATCCCATTCTTGGGTCCATGAAGGAGGTGTTTAGCACAGCGAACCAGGCAATCGGACTATAGGGCTTTATTACTCTCACTTAGCCATAGGAATTCGAGTATGTGAGGTGCAGCCCCTGGTGTTTGGAAGACCGCACGAGGGGCTCTAATAGCGCATGATCGGTGGACCGATCCTTCGCACTCTGCATTTTATTATGGCATTATGCGGAATAAATCCTTAAAGATTGCACAACCTCCCGAACAGCTGACCAGCTCTCGCCTTATCATGACAGTCGGTTTTCGGCTTTCTCTACTGAGGTGTTCGTCCGGAAGAACCGGGACACAATCGTCGTAGTTCTCCCAGCGCTACCTTAGCCGATATTGCGGAACGTAAGGTACCAAAACATGGGAGCCGGGGAAACCCAACCAATGACCCAAGACATGATTCGGAGCTGATGCATATAATGCTATAAGTTCGGGGTGCCGAACGACCGAGAAGGTGTTCGGACTTTAGTCGTCGTAGTATGGGTGCAATGAAACCCCTAGCATTTAAAGGCATAACACGATGTTCGGAAAGAGAGGCATGACGGAGAACCTGTTGGGACCGGGTGGTGGGGAGCTGTGCGCGAGTCCGGAGGAGTATCCGAATTGTATTCAGGTGGGGTGGAGATTCCCCCTGTGTGCGTCCGAGCTGATTCCAAGTCGCCGGTCCAGTTATGCACGAAGGCGAACCTGCAAATAATGCTAAAAGGCGTGTGTGAGCAGTGGCTAAGCCGTGGGATGTGACCCGTCCAACTTATGCTAAAGGATATGTATGAGCTGGGGTATCATAAAGCAGTTCGGACTCCTTTGTCGGTGTCCGAGAGCTCGGCTGTCAAATCTAAGTTCGATTGAAAAAACCGTGACTCGCTGCTTCTGTAAAATAAAGTAGCCGAATACTCTTCGGCGCCGAGGCGAGGCTCGGTCTGGCCCGCAATTGTGACTACATCACATGGGTCTGGATTGTTTTGAAACTGTCTGGGGCATGGGGTGATAGTGCATTGAGTCGTAGTGTGTCCGGGCGGTGCTGAATAGCTACTGCCTAGAGGTGTAATGCCGAAAGTTGGCTCTTTGGTATGGCAATTTTGGGCGATCCGAAGACCATTTCCCGAGTGGCGGGGCCTAAATGGCTTTTGCGCCTAGTGATGACACTCGAAGATGAGTTTTTTGGTGGGTCTAATCGATCTCTAGACTTGATAATCCGGGCTTCTTGCCCTAGGACCTCTTCATGCTCCTTCCGGCGTCGGCCTGCCGACCTGTTTAAAGACCCAGCATTCTCTGTTGGTATGATTGGCTGCCGCTCCTGGTGTACCATGTATTTGGCATGGGCGGTCAAGTATGACGTTCAGGCTTGTGGGGCCCGAATTAAGATGTTGAAGCATCTTCTCCCGCTCAGCGGGTGGAGGACTACGGGCTCCTGTGCTGATCGCCGTTTCCTGGGCGTCATTCTTTGTCTTGGGACGCCTATATTTGTTGCACCAAGGTTTGCGGACCCTATTCTTGTCTGCGGATGCGCCCGGGGTGCTTGCTATGTTGCTGTTTGGTATGTAATGCTGGTCTTGCACGCAGCCCCTTGCCGCAGTGTGCTATCAGCGGGGTGTAGGCATGCGTTTGATGTTTAGTGCCGCCTCCTCGAATTGAGGTAGTAGCCTGCGCTTTGGGTAGTATTTTGTTCGGCGCTTGAGTCTGTATTCCTCGACTGCCTGGGCCTTAGTCCGTCTGTCTGCAAGCAGATCCTGATCAACTTGGAGCTGCTGCTGCTTCTTTTCCAAGCTTCTTGCAGTGGCTATAAGACAGCGCTTGAAGCGCTTCTGCTTTATGGGATCCTCTGGTACGCCAAATTCGTCGTCACCGAGGCTCACCTTGTCTTCGGAGGGAGGCATATAGTTATCGTCCTCCAAGTATCCGTCCGTCGCCTGTTCGTCTGGGCTTACCTGCCCGTGTTCCTGTTCGGCTTGCTCGAAGGTGGGTTGATCAGGATCGTATTCCTCTTCGGCACCATCTGGATTTTCTTCTCCCGTGCCGGTGTTGATGTGGCGGGGCTTGGAGCGGCACCGATGACGCCCATGATTTGATTTCTTCCCTGAGGGGTTATCTCATGTTGCCTCATCGCCATTGTTTTCTTTGGGAGTATCCACCATATATATACCATATAAAGAGGTGGCA
>NW_025249405.1:0-2248 GCF_018294505.1 Triticum aestivum | reverse complement strand
TCGCGAAGCCACCTTCGATGTCCCATGAACACGGTTTTCGAAGACCCGGGATCTCTATCTAGCTGGCGATACATTGTGTCATCCATGCACCTTACGCATCCAGAAAATCCGTGGACTACCTGCCCCGCAAGATATCCGTAACCGAGATAGTCGTGCACCGTCGTGAGCAGTGCGGCTCTCATAGGGAAATATTCTTTCTCTTCGGCGTCCCACCTATTGGCTGGCATTTTCCACAGCGTGTCAATCTCCTCTTTCAGCAGCCCCTGATACAGATTGATGTCGTTCCCTGGTTGTTTCGGCCCTTCAATTAGCATACTCATGTGAATGTACTTCCTCTTCATGCACAACCAGGGGGGAAGGTTGTACATCCACACGAACACAGGCCAGGTGCTATGTGTGCTTCTCTGGCTGCCAAACGGATTGACTCCATCGGTGCTCGCGCCCAGCATGATGTTCCTTGGATCGTTCCCAAATTTTGAGTATTCGAAGTTCAACGCTTGCCACTGGCTCGCATCCTTAGGGTGACTCAGCATCTTGTCTTTTTTATCTATCTCCGGATCATTTGCGTCATCTTCTCGCTTCTTCTCCTCCCTATCCGCGTGCCAACGCAGGAGCTTTGCTACCTTAGGGTCCGCGAAATACCGCTGCAGACGAGGAGTGATCGGAAAGTACCACACCACTTTTCGAGGAGCTTTCTTCCTCTTCTTGTATCGAGTGACACCGCACACCGGACATATGGTAGACTCCGCGTGCTCGTCCCGATAAATGATGCAATTGTTCATGCACACATGGTATTTCATGTGCGGTAAATCCAGAGGACACACGATTTTCTTCGCCTCCTCCAAACTGGTCGGGCACTTGTTCCCCTTGGGAAGACGTTCGTGCCAGAATGACATGTTCTCGTCGAAGCATGCGTCGGTCATTTTTTGTTTTACCTTCATCTCCAGAGCCATGAGCGTTACTTTCAGGCGGGTATCCTCGGGCCTGCATCCTTCATACAATGGAGTAACCGCGTCTAACTCAAGTTGATCCATCTTGGCTTTCTCTAGGGCGGCAGCTCTTGCGTTATCCGTCTGCTTGAGAAGCAGCTCTTGAATATGAGGGTCTTGCACCCAGCCCATCGATGGTCCAGCGTCGTCTGCTCCGCCGGCATCATCATCATGTCCTGCATCTTCTACATGATGACTGTGTACAGCATCACCGCCGTGATCATCTCCTGGGGATTCTTCGTCTTCTCGCCCCCCCCCCCCGAGCCGCGGTGGTTGTCTTGCTGCCCTTCCTCATTTCTTGCCCGGCCCCCATGGACGACTTCGTAGTCATCTTCATCACCTTGCCACCGATAGCCATCCATGAAACCACGCAAGAGCAGGTGGTCCCGCACCTGCCCGGAATCCGGGTCCGCAATAAGGCTATTCAGCTTGCATCTTCGACACGGACGTCTTATCTCCGTCTCGTTCTTTTGAAGCATCTCGGCCTTCGCGGACCTCAAAAACCTATTCACGATGCCTTCGGTCATCGTGCGGACCATGGTCGCCTGCGGGGTAGAGCAAAACGATATTTTAGAACCAAGAAAAAATTTGGCATGACTTTCCCTAAAAATAGGACCAAAAAGAATGCTTAATGCCAAAATTCTCGCCGAAACGGAAATGAATCAACATTCCGGCAAAATATTGGCAACTATCGTATTTCAAATACCGGTACACCTCCAAACACAAACACATATGCAACACCACAAACATATGCAACACCACGAACATACATAGATCTAGCTAGGCCATAAAAAGTGCATGTGCACATTGTTGTAGGGAGAACAACATAAATATAGCTTCCCCCCTTACTTACCTAGCAAAATAAGGTAACTTAACCACTTAATTTGAATGAATCTATGGTGGAAATGAGGTGAAAAAGAGGAGGCACCCGAGACAAGGAGGAGGCGGTGGAGAGAATGAAGTGGGGAGAAAGTGAGTGTGGGAGGAGAGGCTGTCCAAAATATCTTGTTGCTGCCCACTTACTAATGGCGCACCAGCAACAAATGCGCCATTAGTAATCCAGGTTACTAATGGCGCACCCCCTGGTGGTGCGCCATTAGTACTTTTGCAAAAAAAGAATAAAAACAATAATAAAAAAAATAACATTAGTGGCGCACCTTCTGGCTGGTGCGCCATTACTAGTTACAACTAGTAATGGCGCACCACCAGTGGATGCGCCATTAGTATGTTTGGACAGGCGCACTAGTTCAAAAAAAAAA
>NW_025249404.1:0-2248 GCF_018294505.1 Triticum aestivum | reverse complement strand
ACCAACAATGAAATTATAAAGCGCTTTTCCAAAATGATCCAATCGTTCAATAGGTGGGTGTCCAGCCGTGTAACTGATGGTACGATCTTCAGTGAATGGACGTTACATACGGAGGACCACCACGTCAGAGAAGTTGTCGCATATGCGTGTTGTTGGTACCTTAGGATGAAATTTGTCATATAACTTGAGGCTCTCAAAAGCAAATTGTTTTGGTCACGGAAATTTAGATAAGAAAATATGTGTCTTTTATATAAATTTTTAGTTTGGTCTCTACATAGTAAGGGACCACCCACCAAGTGGAAAGAAACACACCAATACAGTCAAAAGTAAAGATCTTCAGAACAATGCTTTTCATAGCTAATATTGAATAAACATTCACATTCCATAACAAAAAAAAACTAACTACAACTTATATCCGATCCCAAGTACAACCAATGACGTGGTAAAAAAATCAACTATTTGATCACCACAGAAACTTTAGCAGTACGGGAAACATGGAGATTTGTCGTCAGTACTTTCTTTGTCGTCAGCATTTTCATCGGGGCAGACTACAAAGAAAGGGTTTGCCGTCATCAGCAGACGACAAAGAAAAAGTAACGGCAAAATAAACCTTGCCGTCTGTAAAAACAATACAGACTGCAAAGAGCTCACTTTGCCGTCTGAAAAAATACATACAGACGACAAAGATCTTTGCCGTCTGTAATACAAAAGGCAGACCACAAAGAGAAAACTTAGTCCACGGATTGATCCCACGGATCGATGAGGACGATCACAGCCACACCCCCACCTATACCCGGCCATCTGCCGGGTCGGGCCTACCAAAGCCCGAGGCAAAAAACATAGGCCCGAGCCCGGCCCGGCCGTCGGGCCTGGTTTTTGGGCCCAAGCCCAGCTCGAAAGTGATAAAGCCCGACGGGCCTCAGGCCGCGGGCTGGTCCCCTTTAGTATATCGCGAAAACGGCGGGCCCGGCCCCCATTCGGGCTCAAAATCTAGGCCCGAGCACGGCCTGGGTGTAACGTGGGGTAGGGCCAAGTCGTTCGGCCCGGACTGCCCATGGCTAGGACTACCCCCACCATTGAAGGAAATATGCCCTAGAGGCAATAATAAAGTTATTGTTTATTTCCTCATATCATGATAAATGTTTATTATTCATGCTAGAATTGTATTAACCGGAAACATAATACATGTGTGAATACATAGACAAACTAAATGTCACTAGTATGCCTCTACTTGACTAGCTCATTAATCAAAGATGGTTGTGTTTCCTAACCATAGACAGGTGTTGTCATTTGATTAACAGGATCACATCATTAGAAGAATGATGTGATTGACTTGACCCATTCCGTTAGCTTAGCAGTTGATCGTTTAGTATGTTGCTATTTCTTTCTTCATGACTTATACAAAGTTCCTACAACTATGAGATTATGCAACTCCCGTTTACCGGAGGAACATTTTGTGTGCTGCCAAACGTCACAACTAACTGGGTGATTATAAAGGAGCTCTACAGGTGTCTCCAAAGGTACATGTTGAGTTGGCGTATTTTGAGATTAGGTTTTGTCACTCCGATTGTCGGAGAGGTATCTCTGGGCCCTCTCGGTAATGCACATCACTATAAGCCTTGCAAGCAATGTAGCTAATGAGTTAGTTACGGAATGATGTATTACGTAACGAGTAAAGAGACTTGCCGGTAACGAGATTGAACTAGGTATTGGATACCGACGATCGAATCTCGGGTAAGTAACATACCGATGACAAAGGGAACAACGTATGTTGTTATGCGGTTTGACCGATAAAGATCTTCGTAGAATATGTAGGAGCCAATATGAGCATCCAGGTTCCGCTATTGGTTATTGACCGGAAACAGTTCTAGGTCATGTCTACATAGTTCTCGAACCAGTAGGGTCCGCACGCTTAACGTTACGATGACAGTTATATTATGAGTTTATAGTGTTTGATGTACCAAAGGTTGTTCGGAGTCCCGGATGTGATCACGGACATGACGAGGAGTCTCGAAATGGTCGAGATATAAAGATTGATATATTGGAAGCCTATATTTGGATATCGGAATCGTTCCGGGTGAAATCGGGATTTTACCGGAGTATCGGGGGGTTACCGGAATCCCCCCGGGGGATAATGGGCCTACATGGGCCCTAAGGGAGAAGAGGAGGGCCGGCTAGGGCAGGTCGCGCGCCCCCTCCCCCTAGTCCGAATAGGACAAGGAAGGGGGGCGGCGCCCCCCTTTCCTCT
>NW_025249403.1:0-2249 GCF_018294505.1 Triticum aestivum | reverse complement strand
GCACGGGGAGGCCACCCGAGGGGCTCTGCGGCACCCTCGTGGCACCAGGAGCACGGTGAGGTGCTCGGGGCGAGCTGTGGTGGCCCTTGCCACGACGGTGACATGGTCGGCGGCGAGGTGCTCGCGGGCACGTCGGCTAGCACGGCTACGGCGCGAATTCGAGCGCGGGAACGGAGGGGAGCTCACGGAGGTTCGGCGGGCGTGCTCAGCGGCTCGGGGGAAGCTCTGGAGTCGACGGAGCGGCGATGGGGATCCACGGCGGCCGGAGGCGAAGAAGGCGACGGCGACGGCTCCACGGGACGCTCCGGCTTGCGTGCTCGGCGGAGAGCTTCAGAGCGAGGAGGCGGAGCTCCTGCGCGTGTCGGAGAGACGAGGGGGAGACGGTGGCTGCGGCAATGGCGAGTGGCGGCGACGGCAGCGTTCGGGCGCGGTGAGAGAGAGCAAGGGAGAAAGCGAGGTGAAAAACGAGGAGGTCGACCGGACCGGGACGGCACCCGCGACGTCGCCCAGCGCGTCGCGCTGGCAGGGGAGAGGGCAGGCAGGCTGGTGGCGTGGCGGCACGGCGGTGCGCGCGCGTCGGCCACACGCCTGTCCGACTGGCGCGAGGACAACGACGACTGGCACTGGGCTAGTGGGCCGGCTGGGCTACTGGGCCAGGCCAGGCCTCGGGTGAGCACAGGTAAGCTTTTCCCCTTTTGTTTTCTTTTCTATTTTTCTGACATTTGTTCTGATTTAGTAGGATACTAAATCATTTTATTTTCTTATGCCAATTTTTGCAGGGGCTAGTGGTATTATTCCAGAACTCCTCAACAAATGGCATAATTTTTGGACAATATTATATATATATAACAATATATATCCAGAGCAAATAATTACTGCATTAATTCCAAATGCCCAAAATAAATATTTATGATCTCCTAAAAATATTGGTTTGAATTTTATCTCTGTCCAATATTTTCAGAGAGCAACATGAACATTTTCTTGGAACCTTTTGGAGCAATTTTTATCTGGGTCATTTCCAGAAATGATTTTGAGGGTTTCACAGATCCCCATTTCAAATTTAAATGAAATTTAAACATGATGCACACATGACTAGCTAGTCTAGGTCATACCAGAACTAGGGATGTGACAACTCGCCCCCACTAGAAAGAATCTCGTCCCGAGATTCAGGGGTCGATGGAAAGAAGGTGGGGTACTCCAGTCGAAGACGATCTTCTCGCTCCCAAGTAGCTTCTCTCTCAGAATGATGAGACCACTGAACCTTGAGAAACTTGATGTTCTGACGTCGGGTGACACGCTCTGCTTGATCAAGAATGCGAATAGGGTACTCTCGATATGTGAGATTATCTTGGAGATCAAGCATTTCATTGTCCACTCCGCGGATGGGATCCGAGAAGCAACGCCTGAGTTGGGAGACGTGGAAGACATCATGGACTCGAGAAAGATGTGGGGGTAGTTCTAACTGGTAGGCAACCTCTCCTCGTTTAGCGAGAATGCGAAAAGGACCAATGTAACGAGGAGCCAACTTGCCCTTGATACCGAAACGATGGGTCCCCTTTAGAGGAGTAACCCGAAGGTAAGCATTGTCGCCAACTTCATAAGCCACTTCCTTATGACGACGGTCATACTGGCTCTTTTGACGAGACTGGGCTGTTTTCAAATTCTCACGAATGATGCGAACTTGCTCTTCTGCTTCCTGGATCATGTCCGGTCCAAAGAATTGTCTTTCACCGGTTTCTGACCAGTTCAAAGGTGTTCGACATCTTCATCCATACAGAATCTCGAAAGGAGCTTTCTTAAGACTGGATTGATAGCTATTGTTATAAGCAAACTCGGCGAAAGGTAGGCATTTCTCCCAATCCATACCGAATGAGATAACGCAAGCTCTAAGCATGTCTTCGAGAATTTGGTTGACCCTTTCCACCTGACCACTTGATTGAGGGTGGAAAGCGGTACTGAAGGAAAGATGGGTGCCCATGGCAGTTTGGAAACTCTCCCAGAAATGAGAAGTGAAGAGACTACCACGGTCTGAATTGATCTCTAGTGGAACACCATGAAGTGACACTATTCGGGAAATATATAAGTCAGCGAGCTGACTAGCAGTGATACTCTCTCGAACAGGTAGGAAGTGAGCCACTTTGGAAAGATGATCAATGACTACGAAGATAGCGTTATTCCCTTTCTTGGTCCTGGGAAAGCCGGTGATGAAGTCCATACCAACTTTATCCCATTTCCACTCAGGAATGGCT
>NW_025249402.1:0-2249 GCF_018294505.1 Triticum aestivum | reverse complement strand
TAAAATCTGACAATGCATAACCGCTCTTTGAGTTGCTTACTATCATTGGGTTGTACACGCGCTTGCATAATTCCACCCTACAAGTGAAAGGCCAGAAGAAGGATCATTGTGTTGAGAAAACTCAGACGGTGCTAATTGGACAGTAGTGGTGGGCAGGGAATATGCCGTCACCTCGTGATCGATCAGAAGGCTGTCGAAGCCAAACGTCGTGCCGTTTCTTGGGTTGAAGGAGTGCCACATGCGTGAGATGCGCACCTGAACTCTGCACCTGTGCGCCATTGACGGGTTCAACTGAGACAATGGGATGAACCCATCCTCAGCTTCACCGATTTTGGCCTTGCTGGCTTCAAGCTTAAGCTCTACATACATGTGGAGACAAATGAATAAATACAGTGATCAATCTTTTGTGTTGTCACTGTGCCAGGCCCAACATTGCACAGAAAGCTTAAGAATGTGCAGCAAATTTTTTGGACCACACGGTTCGAACACTTTTAGTCATCGAACGTCTGTCACCAAATGTCCATGGACAGTGGGCCATGCTGTCTGGAAGTCCGAATTTTATCAAACCGGCACAAAACCGGAGGAGGTTGGGAGGAGGGAGGGGGCAATCCTATACGACGACCACGTGCGTGTGTCATATAGTCGAGGCTTCACTGTAGACTCCTCCAGATGGGCGGGACCACATAGCATCTTGTCTGTTTTGGTTTTTTCTCTTCGCTTATTTTTATTACTATTAATTTTGGACATTTTATTTTTTATAGCTTTTGCAATACATGGTGAGCTTTTTTCCCAATATACAGTGATTTTTTTTAAAATACATACTGAACATTTCTTTAGCATACGATGAATATTTTTGTTATATACTCTCCAGAAACACAGCAGGTCAACATCGTCATATATATACTTAGACTGACCATCGGTAGTAATGGAATCAAGCTGCTAAAGGTGTATCAACCACATGGAAATTGGAATACACGACAGGTTTTCATCCCTTCTATGAAGTTTAGAGCCAATAGATGGACTGCGGATATCACTTACAACAGGTGATGTGCCAGCACTCAAACAACTCCGTCTTAAGTCAGGCCCAATGGAGGTGATGGCCGATTTTTTTTTTTTGCACTCTTAAGAGTTGAGCATTTTCCAGACCGTGCACACCTCCAAGTCGAAATTGATTGTTACAGAGCAACTTCAGGTCGGCTGGTGGCTCTGAGGTCTTCTGTTGAAAAAGAGAAATCGACTTGCGCCACACTGGGACTGAACGTGCTGCTCTTGTGCACTAATACTGAATGCAAACCAAAATGCTGCCAGGAAATGCACACCGCATGATTCATCATCACTTGCTATTAAGAATTGATAGGAACAACAGTACGTACATGCTTGAAAAGAAAATGCACAGCTAGACAATTACTGAAAAAAAAAGGTATCAACTTCTATCAAATTATCAGTGCGTAACTTGTATATAGTTCTGCAACTAGCAAAAATATGCATGTGCGTGTGCTTCAAATATCTGAGAGGAGCAAGTAGCCCAACATACAATGATAAGCAATCTAACTAAAATCCCTAGAATTCTAGAAACATTTACCCAGGCGCTCGTAGAAATTTCAGAGGTTCAGATAGAGTGACTTACAGAATTCAACACCAAGGGATGAACAATTTCTCACGGAAACTTGCCACTTTGTTTCAGCATTTCTATCTTCCTCTTCGTTGAGTATATGTGTTACGTGAATATTATATATTGGGCCTGTCTTATAGTTCCTTATATAGTTGAGGTCCGTGACCCACCTTTATACATCATATATACGTGCCTATGCACAAACAACAATACATCATGCAATTCACATAATCCACATGGTATCAGTTTTTAGGTTCTAAACTTAGTCTTCCGCCGCCGCCGCCGCCGCGCGCCTCCTCACGCGCCGCCGCCACCACGCCACCGCCGCCGGTGCGCACCTCCTGCGCCGGCCGCCGCCGCTCCTCCTTGCCGCCGCGCATCCCCTTCCTCCCGCGCCGCCGCATCCATCCGCAGGCCGCGCTCCCTTCGAGCCGCCCGCCTGCTTCCCTCCCGCGCCGCCGCACCCGTACTGTCGCCGCGCCTCACACTTGCTAGCCGCGCGGCCGCGCCTTGCATCGCTAGGCAATCCCCGCATCGCCCCGCATCGCCAGCTCCACGTGAAGACCTAGTCAAACCATTGGGCATTAGTAGTACTAGTACGTGAGCAATTCCACAAATCAACTCATTCTTTGAGATC
>NW_025249401.1:0-2249 GCF_018294505.1 Triticum aestivum | reverse complement strand
CAGACCGCCTTCTTGAGTGTGTTGGGGCTGATAATATTTCGCACCTCGCCTATCTGAGGCTCGGTGAAGTCGGCAGCTGGAGGCGTCTCCTGAGAGCTGAACGCCAGACGACGCCTGTTGCAACTTGGCTTCTCCGCGGTACGAGCTAGATCGCACACGTCTTTTGTTGGGTTTGGTTCTTGAGAAGGAGGCCCCATGAAGTCGCCATCGTACCCATGCTCGGCAAAGTACTGATCGACGTTGCCAAATGTATCATCGTCGTCGTCGTCGTCGTTCTGATCCTGTGCCATATGCATGTTTGGATCCAGTGGCATAGGGATGTCCGGCACCGTTACGGCGGTCTTGCCATGGGGCCAACTTGGCGCCGGCACGACTGGCGGTGTTGTCTTTGGGGTGGTGTCCCCCGCCCCCAAACGAATCTGGCTCTTCGGCCAAAGCAGGGGCCAGCTCAGGCAGGCGCTGAGGGTCATCACGTCTTCATCGTCGGCCCCGACGGGTCGAATCGGAGGTAACAAGTCGTCGCAGCCTGGCAGCACCCGAACCAGTTGAACCCTAAACAAGTTGGGTGGCATCTGGGTACCGTGGAACAAGGGGTTGCCCGGTTGAACGATTTTTCCCTTGGCGACATCGACCAACTCGTTGTTCACGAAGTGGAGGAGAGTGCACGGAACGTCGGCGGCGCCCTGCGAAAACATGTAGGGCGTCAGGGATGCCCAGTCAAAGGCAAGGAGATGAAGTCCTCGGCCGAGAGAGGCTTAATTAGTTACCATGATGATGGCGTCGAGCTCGGCTAATGTCGAGGCACCGCCAACAGCGGGCGTGCAGTTGACGGAGGGGCCGCTTGCTGAAGAGGTGCCGGCCGGCGTACACCCGGGTGCATTAAGCTCCCGTGCCGGCTTCGGAGACACCAATGCCGCCTCCGCCGGAGGCACCAATGGCCCCGCCATCGCATTATGCGAGTTGCTGGCCGTGAAGCTAGGAATCGGGGGCGGCCCCTGTTGGCCGCCCGTAATCCACGCACTCAACCCCGAGATCAAGGTAGGCACAAGGGCGGTGATCGTCGCTCCGAGTCGTTGTTCCACTTGCTCTTGGACAATCTCCGGAATCCGCGCCACCTGTGCCTTGAGTTCTTGAACCTCTCGCGCCTGGCTTTCCGAGCTGGTCTTTTTCTCCTTCCGCACACCAGCGGTATAGTATGACCCCCATTTTGTCGACAAGCCTTTGCCGGCCACACGACCAGCTGACGTCGGCTTACTGAGCTTATCCTTGTTCTTCATTACATTCAACCCCCTATTTAGAGTGGTGTCCCAAGGGTTGCTCTTAGTCGACCCCGCGCTACTGCTTTCAGTCGCCTGCGGAAGGAATGTGAACCATTTAGAAATTTGGCTTCATTAATTAGAATGCAACCATGTGGAGCTAATTACGCGGGGGTGTATTCCTTACCAGAACAAGCTCAAGCTGCCTGGTCTTCGGATCCGTGGTAAGCTCCTTTGTTTTCGGGTCCTTCTTGTACCGGGCCCTAACAAAGTTCCCGGTCTGCTTGTCACCGTATTTATCGAAGAGGGGCGGTAGGCCTTGCTCGGCACGGTCCGCCTCCTCCTTGTCCCATATAGGCTCCGCCACTCTGTAACCGCCGGGACCGAGTGTGTGTTCCCCTATGTTCAGCTCCCGCATTTGTTTCCCCCACTCACTTGATTGGGAGCTTGCGGTGCTCGAGCAATTGATCTTGAAGTCGTTGTAGTCATCTTCGGTGATCGAAGGATTTTTTCCTTGATCTTCTGATAACTCTCACCTTTCTCGATCATTCTCTTCACATTGCTTTTCCAAGTAGACAGGGCCTTGCTCATCTTCGTGAGGGCAGCATTGTTCACTTTATTCCCTTTGAGGCTTGTGTTTTCAAATTCAGCGGGGAACTTGTATCGTTCGTGCAGCTTCGTGAAGAGGAGGTGGCGCAAATTCCCTCGGTCAGGATGCCTCAGGTTCTCGGTGTTGATCGAGACGGTGCTCCGGACAATGCACCCGAGCTGAAGCGAGTACCCCTTGACTATTCGTTCGGGCGCTGTTGGATTCCCGTTGGAGTCCACTTCAGTAACTTCCTCCTTGAGGGTGCGGAGCACGATCGGGCGCCGGTCCTTCCGTTGCCTCTTCGGTTGGCTGCCATCTGTGCGTGCGCCGCCATCATCAGTGGTGGCATCCTCGGCGGCACCATCAGTGGTGGCATCAGTGTGGTCATCCTCGGCGGCACCATC
>NW_025249400.1:0-2249 GCF_018294505.1 Triticum aestivum | reverse complement strand
GAATGTCGTTTATCGAACTAGTAAGGCATCATATCGATACTAGGGTTTCTCCGTATCCCCAAGAATTACAAAACTACTCAGACATGGGGACACAACGCATCATAGAGGTAATCATATGAATAGAGTCGATGTCAATGGCGTGGATGTTGATGGAGATGGTGAAGCTCAATGTCTTAGCCACCTTGAGCAAAGCAATGGCGAGATGGATGCCCTTCTACTGATTACCCCTAGGGAGGTGAGGTTTCAGGCACTCTTTCATATGGTGGAGTCTCTCTGTTCCTCATAGCTAAGATTTGGTTGCATCAAGAATAGTCGATCGGGAAAAATGGCGGCGAGGTGACCATTGGTATGAGAGAGACGTGCCGCCTACTCTTCCGGAGACCCAAAGGCAGCGAGGTTTCTTCCCACCTGTTCGTCTCTTCACAAGGAATGTTTTTATGATGTTTAATCAACATATTTTTTTGACCAAAAGTAGGTGGTTTCCAATCAATTCTCTAATTTTTCTTGTTTTGGGCATCCCTGTAAAATATAATAACAACCGGCGAGCGATTTGCAGAAGAATATAGAAAACCCTACGTCTAGGGTGTTAAAACACTGAGTAAAATATGAGGCAAAATGCACCCATCTTCATTCCCAAAGCTTTGACTTCACTGAGCAAAATCGTTGTTGAGAGAACAAGGTTATTTATGTTCATGAAGCACGAGTCATTACAATTGAATGAGAGCATGCAAGGAGCTGGTGTTCATAAAAGTTACAAAATCTTACATGAGTACTCGCATACTCCTTCAAACAAATGATCAAAGAAGCTTCCATGCCTTTAATAACAAATTGCTCAGCAAAGGAAAATCAAAACAATAAAGAAAATTATTCGAGCTCAACTCAGTGAGCGATGAGGGGCCCTAAATGTTTTTAGAGTTTTGCACACCCCCTTAAACTTTAATACTCTGAACGGCGATGTCACGCAAACTTATTTGCCCATGGCACAAGCTTAGCTCATGGATTTTTTTTAAATTTGGAAACCCTATAATTTTTTCCAGCATATATAGTAATCTCGATTTTTTTATCTAGAACATTTTCTAAATCGATGAACATTTTCTTATTCTGTTATCATTTTCAAAATTTATGATAATTTTCTGAACTTTGCAAACATTTTGTGAAATTCGTGATTTTTTTTCTGAAATTGGGAACATTTGTTTTTGAATTCACAAACATTTTATGGTTTCACTATGTTTTCATATTTTTGAATATTTTTTATATCTGTGAACATTTACTATTGTGTATAAAATTAATAGTCAAACACAAAACAAAGAGGATAATGAATAAAATAAAAAATAAATGTAAAAAAATGCCGACCATGCGAAATGGGCCTGTCCAAATCAAGTAGGTGGGTTGTGCGTTTGGAGGGTATCCTCCAACCCCGCGTGGATTTGGAGGTCCCCTGTTTTTGTTCTACTTTTGGTCAAATTTATGGGCCGCCAGACCGCGGTTATGCACCGCATCTCGCTGGAGAAACTACATGGCGGCAGGATAGATGCCGACCATTATGGCTATAACATAAAAAACTTTTATTCAATTTGCATGGAGGAGATTTGTATTAGTTATCAGTTCACAGACTTAATGGTTTGTTTTTGGTTTACATGTTGTTTCAATGGTTATTACAAGATGGAAATGAATGTAACTGCGGCAAAAATGGTCAATAAATAAGACGGGGACCAGGGATATTGTGGACGAGGACGACACCATGGGAGCTCCTAGCGTAGGCACCCTGCATAGGCGCCCTAGAGCCCACAACTCCGGGTGGGCGCCCAGGTACTAGGTCAC
The DNA here is from genome assembly GCF_018294505.1 of Triticum aestivum. Classification (NCBI taxonomy): domain Eukaryota; kingdom Viridiplantae; phylum Streptophyta; class Magnoliopsida; order Poales; family Poaceae; genus Triticum; species Triticum aestivum. The sequence continues at coordinate 428 of NW_025249400.1, read as the reverse complement.
GCGACCCTAGCCTTTGGCTGTAGTGCTCCACCTAACCTTGACAAAACAGAAATTCGGAAGCAGATGCTGGACGAATGGATGGTGATCCCTATTTGGCGCATTCTGCGACAAACAGTCCGCGTTTCAAAAAGGTGAACGACCAGAAGATGGATCGACCTAAGTAGCAGCTACCTGCTCTATAGAATCCTGGTTTTTAGGAACTTTTCCATATGGTTGATGTTCGATTTATACCAGGTTTTTATTTATTTATTTATTTTTCTGTTCTAATAAAATGTTCGAAAATTTAGGTAAAATGCTAGATTTTCTAACTACTCAATTTTGGGGGAAAAAGTTTTTCGAAAATGTGTAGAAGATATTAAAAATGTTTATAAATTTTTAAAATTTGATATTTTAAATAATTTCTTTTGCAATTTGAAAAAGTATTTCTC